>NC_041384.1:4622975-4666882 GCF_002162155.2 Triticum dicoccoides | reverse complement strand
ACCGGTTTGATACTAGGTGGCCTTTCCTATTCAATGTTGTTATTGACAGCCTAGATCTGCGGGAGCTCACTATGTATGGCCGTCAGTACACCTAGGCCAATAACTGATCAGTTCCAACTTTCGAAAAACTTGACCCGGTGCTGGTTACCACCGACTGGGATTACAAATATCCCCTAGCCTTGGTACAGGCACTAGAAAGGATTGAGGCCTTATCGGATCAAGCTCCATTGCTAACCGATTTTGGAGAAACACCTCCAAGTTCTAACTGTCATCAGTTTAAATTTGAATTGGGATGGCTCACTAGAGAGGGAATCCTGGACATGGTCAAGAAAGTGTGGGTGCGTCAACCTCGCGGCAACACACCCATTCAACGATGGAACAATCAAATTCGTGCCTTGCGCCGATTCCTTCGTGGATGGGCTAAACACACTACTGACATTTACAAAAAAGAAAAGTTGCGGCTTTCTACTTTAATCGATACCCTCGATAAAATTGCGGAGGTGAGGCCTCTTTTTGCTGCTGAGATTGAGCAAAATATCCATCTTAATGAGCAGATTGCACGCTTGCTTCGTGAGGAAGAGATTAAAATGGTACCAACGTTGCAAGGCTGTTTCGCTCGTTCAAGGTGATGCTAGCCAATGGCAGACATAGAAAGAAACGTATCTTTGCTCTTGACCAGGAGGAAGGCCGTATTGAGGGGGAAGCACCGCTCGGAGACTTTATTACTAAATACTACAAAGAGCTTTTTGGCCCTTCCACTGAAACACATTTTGAGCTGGACGAGTCTATCACTCATGACATCCCTCAAGTTTTGGAAGCGGAAAATGGATTCTTAACCTCCATTTTCTGAAGAGGAAATTCGAACCGCGGTGATTCAAATGGAACACAACAAGGCTCCGGGACTGGATGGTTTTCCGGCAGAGTTTTATCAGTACTTTTGGGACGTGATCAAGGCGGACTTGATTCAGTTGTTTAACCAACTGCATATCGAAGACCTTGATATTTCTCGCTTAAACTTTGGGGAGATTATCCTACTGCCTAAGATTGAGGAGGCTAGTCGTATTCAACAATATGGACTGATTTGCCTTCTCAATGTAAGCTTCAAAATCTTTACGAAGGTCGCAACTAACCGGTTGAACGGGGTGGCTGACCATGTCGTCTAGCCCACTCAAACAGCATTCATGCAAGGACGCAACATACTAGATGGTGTGGTTGTGCTGCATGAAACGGAACGTGAGCTTCACCGCAAAAAGTTGAATGGAGTGATATTTAAAATAGATTTCAAAAAAGCCTATGATAAAGTTAAATGGCCCTTTCTGTTGAAAACTTTACGCATGAAGGGGTTTTCACTGAAATGGTGTCAATGGGTTGAGAGTTTTTTTTCTGGAGGTAGTGTGGCCATCAAAGTTAACGATGAGTTTGGCAACTATTTTCAGACAAGTAAGGGGCTTCGCCAAGGAGACCCCGCATCACACATTTTGTTTAACATTGTGGCTGACATGCTAGCTACCCTTGTTGAGCGGGCTAAGGTGGCCGGTCAAGTTAGCGGCGTCATTCCTCATTTTGTAGAAGAGGGTTTATCTATCCTACAGTATGCGTATGATATGATACTTTTCTTGGATCGTGATCTAGATAAAGCAAGAAATCTCAAGCTGCTTTTATGTGCATTTGACGAACTTTCTGGCCTCCAGATTAATTTTCATAAGAGCGAAATTTTTTGCTTCGGGGATGCTGCAGAACATGCACCTAAGTATAATGACATTTTTGGATGCCAGCTCGGGCAGTTCCCGATTCGGTATCTGGGTATTCCCATAAACTATCAGCATTTAACTATCGCTGAGTGGAAGCACGTGGAAGAGAGACTTGAGAAACGGCTTGCCAGTTGGAAAGCCAAACTCTTTTCATATGGGGGGGGGGGGTTGATCTTGATCAATTCCATCCTAAGCAACATGGCTTCATATATGTTGTCATTCTTCCATCTACCGAAAGGGGTTCTTCAGCATCTTGATTAGTTTAGATCTAGGTTTTTTTGGCAGTGCGATAATGAATCAAAGAAATATCGACTGGCTAGGTGGACTGTATTATCTCGACCTAGAAGTCAAGGGGGACTTGGAATTCAGGGCCATTCTATATCATTGTTTTGGTACTAACATATTGAAATAGTGCCAAGTGCCAGTTGCGGTTTTTTGCATGTTTTTTACATCGCAGAATATCAGTACCAAACGGAGTCCAAAAGCAGTGAAACTTCACGGAGATTTTTTATGGACCAGAAGACACCCAATGGGCCAAAGAAGCACCTAGGAGGTGCTCCAAGGGGAGCACAAACCACCAGGGCACTCCTGGGGGCCCAGGCGCGCCCAGGTGTGTTGTGCCCACCTCGGGACTCCCCCGCACCGGCTCTTTGCTCTATAAATACCCCAATATTCCAAAATCCCTAGGGGAGTCAATGAAGTTTTATTCCAGCCGCCGCAGAGTCTAGAACCACTAGATCCAATCTAGACACCATCACGGAGGGGTGCATGATACATCCATTTTGCATCATGCTTTTATGACAATATTTATTGCATTAGGGGCTGTTAGTACACACTATATCACAATAGTTATGGCTATTCTCTCTTATTTTGCAAGGTTTACATCAAGAGGAAGAATGTCGGCAGCTGGAATTCTAGACCAGAAAATGAGAAAATATTAGAGACCTATTCTGCACAACTCCAAAAATCCTCAAACTTCACGGAGATTATTTTCGGAATATATAAAAAATATTGGGTGAAGAAAGTACCAGAGGGGGGACCAGCCAGCCACAAGGGTGGAGGGCGCGCCCAACCCCCCTGGGCGCACCCTCCGACCTTGTGGGCCCCCTGGCAGGCCTCCAGTGCCCATCTTCTGCTATATGGTGTCTTTTAGTTTGGAAGAAATCATACAAAAGCTTTCGGGACGAAGCTTCGCCGTCTCGAGGCGGAACTTGGGCGGAACCAATCTTGGGATCCGGCAGGGCTGTTGTGCCAGGGAAACATCCCGCCCGGAGGGAGAAATCATTGCCATCATCATCACCATCGATCTTCTCATCGAGTGGGGGTCAATCTCCATCAACATCTTCACCAGCACCATCTCCTCTCAAACCCTATTTCATCTCTTGTATTCAATCTTGGTCCCAAAACCTCAGATTGGTACCTGTGTGTTGCTAGTAGTGTTGATTACTCTGTGTATTTGATGCTAGTTGGTTTATCCGATGGAATATTATATTTTCAGATCCTTAATGATAATTAATACTACTCTAACCTTGATCATGACTATGCTTTGTGGGTAGTTATGTTTGTTCCTAAGGACACGGGAGAAGTCTTGTTATAAGTAATCATGTGAATTTGGTATTCGTTCGGTATTTTGATGAGATGTATGTTGTCTTTCCTATAGTAGTGTTATGTGAATGTCGACTACATGACACTTCACCATTGTTTGGTCCAAGGGGGAAGCATTCGGAAGTAATAATTAGATGATGGGTTGCTAGAGTGATAGAAGTTTAAACCCTAGTTTATGCGATGCTTCGTAAGGGGATGATTTGGATCCATATGTTTCATGCTATGGTTAGGTTTACCTTAATTCTTCTTTCATAGTTGTGGATGCTTACGAGAGGGGTTAATCATAAGTGGGAAGCTTTTTAAAGGAAGGGCAGCACCCAAGCACCGGTCCACCCACATATCAAATTATCAAAGTAACGAACGCGAATCATATGAGCATGATGAAAACTAACTTGACAACAATTCCCAAGTGTCCTCGGGAGGGCTTTCCTTCAGTTAAGAGTTCGTCCATGTTTGTCCTTTTCTACAAAAAGGATTGGGCCACCTTGCTGAACCTTAGTTACTTTTATTATTTGTCACCCGTTACGATTTATCCTATCACAAAACTATCGGTTACCGATAATTTCAGTGCTTGCAGAGAATACCTTGCTGAAAACCACTTGTCATTTCCTTCTGCTCCTCATTGGGTTCGACACTCTTACTTATTGAAAGGATTATGATAGATCCCCTATACTTGTGGGTCATCAAGACTCTTTTCTGGCGCCATTGCCCGGGAGTGAAGCGCCTCTGGTAAGTGGAATTTGGTAAGGAAATATTTATATAGTGTGCTGAAATTAACTGTCCCTTGTTACTATGTAAAGTAATCCTTTGAGGGTTTTGTTCGGGGTATCTTCACCCCGACCAGAACCACAATTAGTCGCTCCTCAACCTGCCCACAGCCATCGCACCCACAGCACCCTCAACGTATTAGCATGGGCCTACACGGTGTCGCAAGAGAGGTGGTACTCTTTCATATCTGCTTAAGTTATTGATCTCACCCGGAAAATAGATATAACTTCTTTACCGTACTTTTCTTGTCCGTACCAAATCGTACTAGCTAGCTGAAAGCAAAAATTGGTTGTGAAGTAGCCTTTTTCCGGTTAGCACCTTCAGATCCACCATCGCACGATCACAATACTCGTAAAGCTTATGGTTTTGCCCCTTTATATTCACTACCATCATCGTAGGTGCTTCGTGTCGTGCTAGCACTGCACCTCAATACCTCAACCCATCAGGTGAAACAACATTCCACTCATAATTCCAAAGCTTAGTTGTTGAAATACGAATCTGATATGATGCTCATATTACTAAAACAGAGAATGTTTAATTGGTCACCTAATGTTCCTATATTCATTCCGAAGCATGTGCGCCACACACTGGCGTAGCTACAGTTAAAATATTAGGCGGGTCAGATGGCTTAAGCTACAGGGGATCCCAAACTTTGGTACAAATTTACCTTCACTCCTTTGTATATTGGACTAGGGCTGGGCCGGCCATGGCGTTGTTTTGTTCTTATGTAGCTCCGCCACTGGCGCCACATATAGAGGGACAACAGGGATTTGCATTTCTCTCTGCGCTCTGGTTCATCATGGGCGGGCAACACACATTGTATTATCTAACTAGCAAGATGCCTATGCGTTGCACGGAACATCAAGATGCATTTGTATGAGTAGTTTACCTTGTGGGAGAAAAGGATGAACGAGGGAAGGCCTTATCTGCAAATGTGGAGAGGAGTGCGGGTAAATTGTCATAGTTTCCTTCCTATCCGTTAGATTTAGATCGGACGGACTATATTGCAGGATGGCAGGCACACCATCATCACCAACTCTGCTTTTTATAAGAGTAGAGGGTAGAGATAGAGAGATGGAGATAAGAGTATAAGAGTAGAGAAAAAAGTTGAGAAATCTGCTTGCTCTTTGTTATCATGTTCCTCTTCTGTTCTTCTTAATAAGTATATTACTTCCTCAGTTCCTAAACTGCCTTGGGTGCATGCGTTTGTTGTGGTGGCGTGCATTTGTACCGGGTGTTGTTCATCGTTGCTTTATTTACAAAGCGGGGTGAAAGCCTTTTTTGTAAAATATAAGTCTTTTTAGATATTCCAATAAGAACTACATACAGATGTATATAGACATATTTTAGAGTATACATTCACTCATTTTGCTCCGTATGTAGTCCTCATTCGAATATCTAAGAGACTTATATTTAAGAACGGAGGGAGTAGTACAATATGTTCCTTGTCAGGAAGTGGAGAGGGACATTTGCAGTCGACAGGCCTATTGGGTAGCTTCAGATGGATGCTTACAACAATTCTAGATGGTCTGCCATAATATCTGAGAAATGTTGGGAGCTATGTCGTCTTTGATAGTCTAGACTAATAGTAACAGTATTGTGCCTTCAGTTGAATAGAGTTGCCTCTTTTAGGGCTGAAGCCTTTCCGAACCCTTTCTTGTCGTACCGGCAATACAAGCCCATATAGTCCAGCTAGTTCCACTTTCCTGATTTTACTGTTGATGCTTAGGGTTTTCCCCTTTTATCTACTCTACTATGATCTGCGTAGGTACTTTATGTCGTACTAGAAGTACTCCACCCTTCAAGCTAAACAACACAACAATCATAATCCCAAAGCTTAGTTGTTTAGATATGATTGTGATATGATACTGATATTAGTTAACATACACATTTAGTTGGTTAGCTAAAGATCCCACTTGAGTTTCCAAATGCATGTCACGACATATAGATAGACAACAGAATTGCATTTCTTTGTCACTTGTTCATTGTACTTTCTTGTCCATACCAAATCTTAGTTATTATTTTAAAGCAAACATCAGTTGCTAACTACCCTTTGCGCGGTTTGGAGCTTCAGATCTGCCATCCCACTGCCATGTCAACACTATACACATCATGCTTGCGGTTTCTCCATTTTATGATGACCATGATCAGCCTACGTGGTTCGTGTCGTAATAGCACTGCTCCACCCATCGATCTAAACAAGCTTAGTTGTACAAATTCAAATATGATATTATGCTGATATTAGTAAAACTGAGACATGTTTAATTGGTCAGCTAAATGTTCCTACTTCAATTTTGAAATGCACGTGTGCCTCATATGGAGAGACCGGAAGGAATAGTATTTCTCTGTGCGCTCTGGTTCATCATGGGTGGGACATACATTGTATAGAAAGACTTGTAATATCTTCAATCTGCATGCTGTTGTGCTCTTCTTAACATGATCCTCTTATCTTCTTTAATAAGTATGTTACTTGTTGGGAAGAGTAGCAGAGACATTTGCGGTCGACTGGTCAGGTCGAGTTGTTCTCCCTTGGTATATTTTGAATCTATCAGGTCAGGTCGACTTGTTCTTCTTTACTATATGTTGAAGCTGTCATATGCGAAGTATAATCACTTATGGAGCTCTCATATTTTGAGTAGTAGGCCACATTATATTAATGCACAGACCAAATTATAGCATGCATGGAATCTCTCAGAAGAATTGTAGAGATAGCACAAAGGGGTTTACAGGGAGGCAGTACTGGATTAGAATCACTTCTCCATTACAAAGATAATCTCACTTGTTTTTATGTTTTCATGCATGTCAGGTATTGAACATGATCAAAATGAATATGAGAATGGGTGCACGAGAGGAATATTGCAGAACAATCCACTGGCTAACAAACATGGCATGGTGGAGGATGGCCTATCTTATTCACCCATCAAGGTGCTTGCTCTCACTTGGCAAGGTTGTATTGGTCGCACATATTTTGCATATGACCTCTTGCACTACTTATACTTTGTTACACCACCATCTGCTTAGTTTAAGCATCATATACGAGTATATGCCATACCTATCCATTTTTTGTACCTATTCCATGTGTCATCATACTATGTTTTTCCAGTCAAATGTTGTTCTTTCTTAATAGATGTCCAAAAGGAAGAGGGTGAGTGCAGATCCTCAAGGAGTACAAACTAGGTATTTGGAAAAAGGTAGTGATACCTGCTAAATGAGATAGTTCAGCAGCCACAGAAAACACAGGCCCAACTGTACCACACTTTACCCCTACTCCACTGGACAAACCCCTATTGGAACTACAGAGAGCCCAGCATCAGGTACTGTCTATGATATCAATTCAAAATTTGAACTCCTAAATTTCTACATGTGCCTTACCTTCTCTCTTTTATGAAAACTAATTTCAGATGAATCTCCTTGCTCAAAGGATCATAGGATCTCACAACAATACTGGTCACTGCATTGCTCTTGTCAGTACCTCTTGCCCTTTGTCAACATACTTACACTCATTGTTGTTTGATTATGTAGCATCGCTGTAAATGTTCGCTTCTTTATCCTCCCTTTGCTCGAAATTATATGATCTATATTTACTCTTAGATAAATGTAGAATTAACACAATGGTTATGAAGTTTTGGATTGCTCATGTAAGTACCTGTTGTCATGTACTACCTCTGTATCGAATTAATTGTTGATCAATTGGATGTATTTAGAACTTAATAGTGCTAGATACATCCATTTGAGCTACAAGTAATAACGGACGGCGGTGGTATTACTGTAGTTGCATTGCGAGATAGTTGATTGTCTAGCATTACTCTACATCTTATTTGCCCGGCCCTCCACTTTCTCCAAATTATCAGATCTACATTTACTCTTACCAAAATGTTGAATAAAGCCAGTGCTACTGCACACGTTGATGCCTGCATTCCTCTTGTTAGTACCTTTTGCCTTGTAACGTTGTACTTAATTAATTGCTATTTGATTATGTATCATCACTCTGCACCTGACCTTCATTATCCTCTATTTCTTCCCATATTATTTGATCTATATGTACTCTTTGCAAAATGTAGAATAATGGCAATGCTTATAAAGATGTTTCTTTGGGGAATTTATTGAATTATCCTTCCATCAACATGGAGAGGGGCTTTGTCCAGCCCGTGTTAACATGTAATGTAAGTTCATCCTTCTCAATCCTTCAAACTTTGTTTTAGTACAGATTTGGATAGGCATCATTTCCTCCACTGTTGTTTACTTTGGTGTTTACATCTGATTGGATGTTTGCAACAACTACCAGTTTTGAATTGTAGTTGTAAAAACATGTTCCTTATGCAGAACAGATCCATTTATTTGTTTATATAATTGCGAAACCTGATACTTGTGTTCTTGTTTCTCTTTCAGAGTCGTATCTCTTATGCCAGGCAGAACTTTAGGGAAGATAGTGAGCCAAACCATCTTGAAGAGAGTGAGATGATCCTAAGGTCCTGTCTTGATGAAGACTGTGAGTTGAAGCTACTCACAAGCCACTGTGAGACAACCTCTGTGCAGTCGCTGCCTCAATCAGTTCAACTGCTTCAGTCTCAACTTAAAGCGGAAAGACTTGCTTCAGCTTAGCCCCAACTTGATGTCAATGATGCAATGAAGATCTCAGAGGACTGCCTTGCGGGCTTTGGTGGTATACAACTAGGGATAGAGCATCTATCGTTGACACAATTGAGGTCTCATCATCTTGTTTGGCTGCTTGCGATGCCCGTCCTGGCCAGGCCTAATGCTTCCTAAAGTGCTCTCAGTTTTTTATATTCTCTTGTCGGTGCATTTATATACACTAGTGGCTACCTATGATGCCCAGCGTATGTAATCCGTGGTCACGTTGCGCTTTATTATCACTGGTGGCGAACTTTGATGCCAAGTGGATGTAATATGTCGTAATTTGTTTATGGCATAGTTTAGGTTTATTCTGGGTTGGTATGCTGTAATTTATGCTGGAAGGTTCAATGGATCTCAATGTTGTTGGTCTTCAGGCCGGCCCGTTACTCATATGGGCTAAAACATGGGCCTATAATCATCTTGGGCCATTAGCAGGTCTAAACGTATTGTAGTTTTCCGCCTTTAACAGGTCGAGTAAAGTTCTGGCCAGCTGGTCCAGAGAATGCCATGGGCTTTTAGCAGGCTAAAACTAGATTGGGCTAGCGTTGAGTCGAAAAACTCGCGGGCCAATATAGTCCGAAACTGCCTAAGGCCCATGTTTCGCCCAAATAGGACAAGCCGTTAACAGGCCAAAATATATCTCGGGCCCTGTTTGGCCCAATAAAATTATGGGCTTTAAGCAGGCTGGTATCAACATGGGCCATAGGCCCAACAGTGTCAAGGGCCATAGTCAGATGGGTTGTAAGCAGGCCGGATTCAACGCGGGCTGTAATTAGGCCCAACTGTTACACGGGCCATTAATAGGCCAATAGCCCTGTTGGGCTGAAATTTATCCACAAAGACTATGGGCCGTTAAGAGGCCTAAAGTTAGTTTGGACAAGAAATAGCTCAGTTTCTGCATGGGCTGTTAAATGGCCTAAACTTAAACCGGGTCGACAACGTCTGAGATGCACCACGGGCTGCTAATAGGCCGAAACTATTATCGGGCCAAACTAGTAAACGAGCATTTAACAGGCTGAAATACAAAGTTGGCTTAGAATGGGCCCAAAAGAACAGTGGACTATTAACGGGCCTGATACAATATGGGTCATAATTTGACCCCGAACACGACAGGCTATGAATGGGCCTGATCTGATATGGGCCTAAATTTGACCCAAAACATGGCAGGCTGTTAATGGGCCAGCCCACTTGTGTCTGAAAAAAATATGGCGGGCCTTTAGCTGGGCCGGCCTTTTTACCTTAAATGGGCCACTGTTGGGCTGTGCCACATGTTGACATACCATAGGCATCTTCCGTCCATTGTAGGGATGACATCTGTCCCAACGATGAGCTGACACGTGCATTATCCAACGAATGAGAATTTTACACATGGAAAATCCCCATTGGTCGGGGCTATTAAGGGCTTATCGGATCCAAAACGGAACCCGATAGCTTAACGGCGACCCGTTACGGTGGATGCCACATGTCGATCACCCTTGACGAAAGCACTTCTATGACGCGCGATTTATCATCATGGAAGTGGACACTTCCATGATGATAATTTTGGTAATGTCATGAAACATTTCTACAACAGCAACTGTATGACTATCTTGATTCTGTCATAAAATCGTCATGGATGTACATGCATGAAAGAAAACCTGACCTATTGTGACAAACACGTATCATCATGGAAGTGTATTTTTTTTGTAGTCTCATCGCGTACTCGGCTGCTGATTGGGTTGGCTGGCCTGATACTCGCTGGGCCACTTCCGGTTATTGGGTATATCTCGGTGACAACCTTTGTCCTGGTCCCCAAATGCAAGGCTACAGTCTCTCGCTCCAGTGACGAAGCCAACTATCGTGTCGTGGCTCACGCTGTGGCTGAATGTTCTTGGCTTTGTCAACTTCTGCATGAGCTTCATCGCCCCCTCCACACCACCACTCTCGTCTTTTGTGAAAATTCCAGCGCTATCTACATGGCTTGCAACCCAGTTCAGCATCGTGAAAAGGTGTCGCTCGGTCTGATTCGGGTTCTTCATGTGGCATCTTCGCATCAGTTTCCTGATATTATGACAAAGAGTCTACCGTCCAGCTATTCATGGACTTTCCATACATTCTATGTGTCCGTCCATCCGATGCATTGACTGCGGGGGGATGTTAAAGTACATACCTTGTATAGCTATATCATACCTCCGTATCTTCCTAATTATACTCACTTGTAGATTGATATGAGGAGGTATGTTCGTTGGCTTCCAAGGCTCCATGTAATCGTGATATAAATATAGAGCTGATCGCCCCGGTTGAGTGGCTTTTTCCCTCATCTCTCTTGCTCGTTTATAAAATGCAAAACATTCAGTTTATGACTGGTGACTGAGATGAACAACCCAGATTTCTCCAAAGTTACAACATTTATATTGAACCAAGTCTTAATCTGTCACTACATTCCCCTCTTAAGACTTGGGGGCTACATGTAATATGGATATAAGGGAGGTACACCTTCAAGTTCTCAGTTTTGAGCAAACCGGTTGTCGTGTCAAAACCGACGGATCTCGGGTAGGGGGTCCCGAACTGTGCGTCTAGGCGGATGGTAATAGGAGACAAGGGACACGATGTTTTTACCCAGGTTCGGGCCCTCTCGATGGAGGTAAAACCCTACTCCTGCTTGATTAATATTGATGATATGGGTAGTACAAGAGTAGATCTACCACGAGATCAAGGAGGCTAAACCCTAGAAACTAGCCTATGGTATGATTGTTTGTATATGATCTATCGACTAGCCTGGCCTTGGTTTATATAATGCACCAGAGGCCTAGGATAACAAGAGTTCTAGCCGAATACGCCGGTGGGGAGGAGTCCTTGTCTTGATCGCCAAGTCTTGTGGAATCTTCCTTGTATGTGGCAGTTGTACGAACTGGCCCATGAGTATACGGCCATGGGGGTCCTCGGCCCAATCTAACAGATCAGGAGATGACATGGTGAGCACCCCCTAGTCCAGGACACCGTCACCGGGTATCATATTCTTTGTTGAGAAATTTGCAAAGTT
This sequence comes from Triticum dicoccoides, assembly GCF_002162155.2. Classification (NCBI taxonomy): domain Eukaryota; kingdom Viridiplantae; phylum Streptophyta; class Magnoliopsida; order Poales; family Poaceae; genus Triticum; species Triticum dicoccoides. The sequence continues at coordinate 4,655,101 of NC_041384.1, read as the reverse complement.
TATCTCCTCCAAGCTATTCATAGAAAGGCCCGGAAAACCGACTCAACAATTTGAAGCTATAATTACAAAAGCAAGCACCAAGTCATCACAAGGTGCTAACTCGAGCTTGGGGTTACAGTTGATACATATGTTGGAGTTGAAATAAAATTCAGATTGACCCGGGCTGGGAAAACCCAACCTGGGAGGATCCTTCCTATAAGGACTTGGTCTGAAGAAACCAAGGACAACAAATTACATGAACTACTGTTAGCAACAATCATGACCCATTGACAAAGTTTGACATATCTGCTAAAAAAAGATTAGTTATGAGATCATGGACATGTATCAAGGTGGTTGAGATGATGTCATGATATGGAGTAACTCAATAATTTCTATGTGTGGAAAATTTGCACAACCTGAAAAAGATTGACTCGGTCGGGTGTCTTCAAAGAAGGAAATGACAAGGACTGTAGGATGAACATACGTTGGTCCAAAAGAACCCTCGACCCGGTGCATAACCTATCAAATTTGTTCTTGTGTTATTTTTCAGGATAAGTTTAACATGGATAAATCCAAATTAAACTAGGGCTAACGTTGGGGATATTCCCCATGGTTTGACCTGGCCAGGAGGTGTAACCCGGCCCATCACTTGGCAGCCCATGAGTCACCTGACTTAACGGGTCGACCTGGACGACAAGGACTAAAGGCCCAGTGTGCAACCAAGTAGAAAGCCAGGTCACGAAGAGGCTGGAGGCCGGCTCATGGAGAAGGCCCAGACTGGGTAAACCCAGCCAGGAAGATCACGACCCGGCCGACGAACCTTGCCAGGAGAAGACCCAAACTAGACTCCGTCTTGAAATAGAAAGGAGACTAGTTGTAATCCTACTAGGACTCTACATGAAGGCGCCCCTTCAACTTATATAAGGAAGGGCAACGCACCCCAAAGGGTGGTAGACAAACAAGTATTAGACAAGATCAAAGTAGATGCTCTCGAGATGAGAGGTAGCAAAATAGCACCATTGTAATCAAGATCATCACCATCATCAATATCAATTAAGCAGGATGTAGGCTTTTTCCAACATCACGAGGGGCCGAACCTGGGTAAAACTTGTGTCTCTCAACTCCAACCAACCCCGTTCAAGCTACCACCTAGGTGCGATGGCCTCACCACTAAGTCATTTCACAAGGACATATTGCCGTGACAAAACTACGATAAGCAGGCTCAAGGTATAGGCTAAAAAAGCACCATGCTATCAAATTTACTTTGCGTATTGTTTTATGATATAATGCTAATACCTGAGCCTTTGGTTTTGATAGCCGTAGTGACAGAGCTTGAGGCTCTTAAGGTTGAGCTAAGTAGAGCTCGGCGTGAGGCGGAGCAGCAAAGGCTGCAGCCGCTCGGGCCGAGAAGGAGCTAGCCGAAGAAAGGGTAACTCGGGGAAACGACCAGGCCCGGGTCATCAAGGTCAAGGACACCCTTAAAGGCATGTACGTTGATCACGATGCCTTTCAGGTAGATGAGAAGAAGGTGACCACGGAGCTCAAGAGCCTGGCATACGCTGAGGTCCAGACCCAGGCCCGGGCGGACCGCAAAGTGCTGCAGCAAGTGAAGCAAATCGTTGTTGGTAAGCCGTTTTTTGCATCAGTGTATTTTTTGCCGCAAGGGGTTCATTGAGCTCACCCAAGTATGGCGATCCGCAGAGGCTTTCAGGGACCTCATGAGGAGCGCTTCAGACGTCGGCCGCTACTTCGGTGCTCAAGAGGTCCATGCCACGGAGAAGGCGTTCTAGAATCTGTTCCAGGCACCATCGTACCCAGAGCTGCTCAATAACCAAATGAAGCTACTCATGGAGCTTTTTCGGATGGTGAAGCCGGCACTGCAAGATCTTTACGTCCAGCTCTGGCCCGCGGCAGCGCTGCATAGCATCTTCTTCGGTCCACAGGCCCACCTGCGAGAGGTCGGCCCTCAGGTGAATCACTGGAGGGCATCCAATGGGCGTATGCTTGCATGGCGACTAACTATCGGCGTATTGATGTGACGCTCATGGCCTTGGGCCCCCTGAAGGGAAGAATCAGACCGTGGAGTAGTACTTGATTGGGGTGATGGAGGGAGCTCAGATCACTGAGGAGCGGTGTCCCAAGGACACATTATACTTCGGAATGACAAAGTTAGCATGATGTAAAGACATGCTTTTTGTTTGGTAATAAATGTGGCTTTATGTTCCAATGTACGAGCGTATATATTTATTTGCCCTTATATTTTTACTCTTGTGTGACCGAATTGGCTTTAGAGGCAAGCACAGGATACAAAGGGTGTTTCATGTGCAGTTTCAACCCTTAGCCGATGTCTTGGTTCCCAAAGGCGGTCCACGCATATGAAATGAAGTAATCCGACTATTTTGGTTTCAAAGCTTTCACTTAGTCTTTAAGATCTTAATTGTGGGTACTAGCGAATAGCCCCTGATGTGTGAAGTGTTCTGCAACTGGTCGGGGTTTAAGCCGCTATTCACTTCTGCCTATTTGAAGAAAAGCCCCTCGTTTTACGTGGATGATCTGCAACGAACCTTTGTTGGACACTGTCTTCCCATTGCCGAATAGTTTACGCTTACAAGGACAGTTAGTTTTCGCCTTTCTCCACTGAGCCGCTGATACAATTGAAATGTCGGCGCAGTCGTAGTGGTTCTCCCTTTACACTCTTAGCCGAATGGGTCGTGAGCGTTAGAGGCAAGCACAGGAGCCGGGAAACCCAACTATTGATACTACTACAACTGGCAAGATACAGATTTCTAGAAAAGCACATAGCAACATGATACTACTACAACTTCTTCATTCACGCCAGACCACATAACCACCTCATACGACTGGCAAGATAGAGATGTCTAGAGATGCAAGGTGGCACAATCTGGTGCAACCAATTAGTTAATCCATTGGACGCGGATGCTTGGATTTGCCTCCTATCATTCATTGGACGGAGGTAATTCAACGGATGGTATTCAAAGTTATTCATGCACTATATAGGGTGCCACCTCAATATATTCAAAGATCCTAGACATCTATGAGGTATCACCTCTTATTTTGAGCTTCTTTTTGTTGGGTTGAATCTTGCTCATGCTATGATTTTACCTATATTAGATTGAATCTTTTGGGAATCAATGAGATTTAATATGATGCATGTCTAGTATAAATTTGAAAGACACCCGAGGTGATGTCTAGCATCATTTATGGGGCTGCCTGAAGCAACATGGGCATGCTCAGTACATTAAGATTAAGGATACAACTATGAGGTGTTCTTAGTAATACATTTGAGGTCTCATCCCACTTTGATCTAACAAAAGATGGAACTTATGTGTGATTCTTTACCCCACTTTTTAGGGTATATCGTAAATTTTCATCAAGGCTCATTTAATTTATTCACATTGATTACCAAACCTAGTAAATAAACATATGATTTCTTACTAGGATGATGCATGCGAGTGAAATATCAAATGTTGCTAATAAGCACTCAAAAATTTGTTTAGTTTAAGGATACATCAAACAGTAATTAGGTATAATTGTGTAACATCATAATTTGAATACAATGGTCTGGAATAGAGAAATAAATAGAAGGTGATATAGTATTCACCATGATTGGTGTTACAACATGTTTGACGTCAATCATTAAAACTGATGTAAATTTATAAATAGTAGTAACTTGGTAGAAGAAAGTCGCATGTTGCCTCCCTAATGATCACAAGTCTTAGGGTAACATTCGCACTTGGCACCCTTTAGTCTTTTAAACCTGTTCCGGCATTGTCCATCATCCCATCCATCTTTCACACAACTATCTCGACACATTCCATTTTGATCAGGATGGCATTTATTCCAATGGTTGTGATAGCACATGTTTTCGGTAGATGAAACCTCACCTATGGATAAATAGACAAGGTTAGGAGAAGTAATATGAATGAATGTGTCCAGCAATGTTGATATGTCATTTCACAGCATGAAACTTCGGCGAAATGCTGATACTATGGATAATTATACTTACTACATGTAGCCATAAGGCAGAAAAGAATCAAGCAACACATGGTTGTCTTCCTCCAGGCCTCCATGGTATAATGGCAGAATGTCGGTGATTTTTCTGAGAGAAGGCAAAGAATGTTGTGAAGATGGTGTGTGTTTTGGTTTCTATCATTCGGAGGTTCTTATAATGTCCGTGCTCTATAGATAGTATAAATAGTTAGGTCGTAAGGCCAAGAGGAAAGCAAGGAAGCAAAATTAACCAGAGGAATACAACTAAGTGAACTAAACTTGGCACACGTGTTACAACTTAAAATAAATAGTATATCTATCACCTATCTAAGTTTAGCTTGTTGAACTGAATCATTCCGCACATTGACAGGTGATAAGTGCATTACTATTTATATAGCATCCAAACTAAGATTGACGGTAAAGCACATTGGCTACCAAAGGGAACCAATGATATCTTCTTAATTTATCTATGTTTTTTGTTCTATTCATTCCATAATTCTATTAATTACAAAAATATTCAAATTTATTTGGACCAACATATTAATCAATTTTGTAGAGCTAGTTCATGTTTTCAATACTTATGCTTTAAGTGAAAATAGGTTTTTGGAGTTCCAGGGGAAGTCTGGAAAATTAGGAGGTTCAATTTAATAAAGGAAGGGAATCAAAAGTCCAAGGAACAAGGTCAGGAAGGACATTGGTGCATGGACACCCTGCCTAGGTTCTTATGCACACCCGGTTGGGGTTGATTTCTGATACCCTTGGTATATATACACCTCAAAAAACTTGGTCATATTTATCATATTTTTTTGTTTGGTGGCACTTCGCAACCCAAGGCCATCATATCTATAGTCATATTAAGGTAAGCTTCCTGAGCGAGGAAAGATCACTATCTTAGTTAACATTGATAATTGATGCTCTCATGGCAATATGTGAGGTGCCCATCAACAACATGAATCATTGTGCTCTCATAATAATCTGTTAGGTTATTCTTTATCTTTCTTTTTTCCAAAAACAGGTAAAAAAACCATGTTTTAACTTCTTCAGATGGCATTGGCATTGTAGTCTTAACAACATGGCACCTCATAATGTTTCCGATACCATGTGATTGAGTGGGTTGGCTATAGGGGAGTCCATAACTGACCACAGGGAAATGTTTGCAATCATAAAACCATCCCACGTGATTTCTAAACCAAGAATCATATGAGAATATGGAGTCAATCACTGCCAATTCATTTCATTAAATTGCTTGTGATGGCATAACTATCTCTTGTTGTTTCTTCCCATATACCATTTGCGATGATACTAGTCATCACACACGTTACATGTCAGATGGAACGTGTGCATTGTACTGTCAATAGCACATGCAAAAGTTCAAAAAATCACTTTAATCTAGTTATGTATTGCACATGTTACATTCTAGGTGAACCGTGTGATTTAATATGTTCATAAAACATGTATTCTTTTAATAAATTGTGTGATTTGATGTAACCATAAATTTCTTCGTTGCATCAGAACCCAACAGACGCCTTGAGATGTAACACTCAGTGTACTCCTTTGGAAAGCACTAATCGGAAAGGCATTTAATTACACAACAATATTAAATGCTGCAACATGGCAAGGCGGTGAAACAGAAGTAAACTACTCTATCTAGTCATATTAAATGAGGTGGGAAATATTTAGATAGGATCCCTCAAAAATACCTCATGGCATTTAATGAGGATAATTAAGGTTCTTCCCTAAACTGTATTATAGGAGCTGCTAACCTGAAACTCAATGGTATATGTGAAAATAAAGTTAATTAGCTATGAGTTTAGTTGCAATCTACACATTTGTACTTTCCTAAACCATATATAAAATTTTGTGATCCAAAATGAACTTAATTAGTTACGAGTTTAGCAATTTTACAAGGGTATTTGAGCAATTTTAATTCAGACACCAAGTTAAAAATTGTTGACATATGTGAAAATAACTTATTAAGAAACTTGACGAAATTCTAAGAAACTTACATATATAACATATTTTTTGTTGAGAAATTTGCAAAGTTTATCTCCTCCAAGCTATTCATAGAAAGGCCCGGAAAACCGACTCAACAATTTGAAGCTATAATTACAAAAGCAAGCACCAAGTCATCACAAGGTGCTAACTCGAGCTTGGGGTTACAGTTGATACATATATTGGAGTTGAAATAAAATTCAGATTGACCCGGGCTGGGAAAACCCAACCTGGGAGGATCCTTCCTATAAGGACTTGGTCTGAAGAAACCAAGGACAACAAATTACATGAACTACTGTTAGCAACAATCATGACCCATTGTCAGGAACAATCATGGCCCGGCATCATCAATCTCTGTAACTCGGCAACTTCGACGATCGCAACTCAACAAGCTCTACATCCTCAAGCTGACTGATTATCAGACGGATATCTTAAGTCCAATTTTTTTATCAAGCCGACGTATTCAAAGCCGGCTCAGTATCATAAGGATATCTTAAGTCCAATAATTTTGTCGAACCAGAGCATTGAAAGCCGACTCAAATGGATTATTTTTCCCCCAATATTTTTCTACAAGAAACCAGCGTCATATAGTTGATTTTGAAGCCGTCCCAGTGATGTAACAAAGAGACTCGGACTTTCCAAGAGGAATTCCATTGATGAAGCGCTTGAATTTTTGCATTGACAAAGTTTGACATATCTGCTAAAAAAAGATTAGTTATGAGATCATGGACATGTATCAAGGTGGTTGAGATGATGTCATGATATGGAGTAACTCAATAATTTCTATGTGTGGAAAATTTGCACGACCTGACAAAGATTGACTCGGTCGGGTGTCTTCAAAGAAGGAAATGACAAGGACTGTAGGATGAACATACGTTGGTCCAGAAGAACCCTCGACCCGGTGCATAACCTATCAAATTTGTTCTTGTGTTATTTTTCAGGATAAGTTTAACATGGATAAATCCAAATTAAACTAGGGCTAACGTTGGGGATATTCCCCATGGTTTGACCTGGCCAGGAGGTGTAACCCGGCCCATCACTTGGCGGCCCATGAGTCACCTGACTTAACGGGTCGACCTGGACGACAAGGACTAAAGGCCCAGTGTGCAACCAAGTAGAAAGCCAGCTCACGAAGAGGATGGAGGCCGGCTCATGGAGAAGGCCCAGACTGGGTAAACCCAGCCAGGAAGATCACGACCCGGCCGACGAACCTTGCCAGGAGAAGACCCGAACTAGACTCCGGCTTGAAATAGAAAGGAGACTAGTTGTAATCCTACTAGGACTCTACATGAAGGCGCCCCTTCAACTTATATAAGGAAGGGCAACGCACCCCAAAGGGTGGTAGACAGACAAGTATTAGACAAGATCAAAGTAGATGCTCTCGAGATGAGAGGTAGCAAAATAGCACCATTGTAATCAAGATCATCACCATCATCAATATCAATTAAGCAGGATGTAGGCTTTTTCCAACATCACGAGGGGCCGAACCTGGGTAAAACTTGTGTCTCTCAACTCCAACCAACCCCGTTCAAGCTACCACCTAGGTGCGATGGCCTCACCACTAAGTCATTTCACAAGGACATATTGCCGTGACAAAACTACGATAAGCAGGGTCAAGGTATAGGCTAAAAAAGCACCATGCTATCAAATTTACTTTGCGTATTGTTTTATGATATAATGCTAATACCTGAGCCTTTGGTTTTGATAGCCGTAGTGACAGAGCTTGAGGCTCTTAAGGTTGAGCTAAGTAGAGCTCGGCGTGAGGTGGAGCAGCAAAGGCTGCAGCCGCTCGGGCCGAGAAGGAGCTAGCCGAAGAAAGGGTAACTCGGGGAAACGACCAGGCCCGGGTCATCAAGGTCAAGGACACCCTTAAAGGCATGTACGTTGATCACGACGCCTTTCAGCTAGATGAGAAGAAGGTGACCACGGAGCTCAAGAGCCTGGCATACGCTGAGGTCCAGACCCAGGCCCGGGCGGACCGCAAAGTGCTGCAGCAAGTGAAGCAAATCGTTGTTGGTAAGCCGTTTTTTGCATCAGTGTATTTTTTGCCGCAAGGGGTTCATTGAGCTCACCCAAGTATGGCGATCCGCAGAGGCTTTCAGGGACCTCATGAGGAGCGCTTCAGACGTCGGCCGCTACTTCGGTGCTCAAGAGGTCCATGCCACGGAGAAGGCGTTCTAGAATCTGTTCCAGGCACCATCGTACCCAGAGCTGCTCAATAACCAAATGAAGCTACTCATGGAGCTTTTTCGGATGGTGAAGCCGGCACTGCAAGATCTTTACGTCCAGCTCTGGCCCGCGGCAGCGCTGCATAGCATCTTCTTCGGTCCACAGGCCCACCTGCGAGAGGTCGGCCCTCAGGTGAATCACTGGAGGGCATCCAATGGGCGTATGCTTGCATGGCGACTAACTATCGGCGTATTGATGTGACGCTCATGGCCTCGGGCCCCCTGAAGGGAAGAATCAGACCGTGGAGTAGTACTTGATTGGGGTGATGGAGGGAGCTCAGATCACTGAGGAGCGGTGTCCCAAGGACACATTATACTTCGGAATGACAAAGTTAGCACGATGTAAAGACATGCTTTTTGTTTGGTAATAAATGTGGCTTTATGTTCCAATGTACGAGCGTATATATTTATTTGCCCTTATATTTTTACTCTTGTGTGACCGAATTGGCTTTAGAGGCAAGCACAGGATACAAAGGGTGTTTCATGTGCAGTTTGAACCCTTAGCCGATGTCTTGGTTCCCAAAGGCGGTCCACGCATATGAAATGAAGTAATCCGACTATTTTGGTTTCATAGCTTTCACTTAGTCTTTAAGATCTTAACTGTGGGTACTAGCGAATAGCCCCTGATGTGTGAAGTGTTCTGCAACTGGTCGGGGTTTAAGCCGCTATTCACTTCTGCCTATTTGAAGAAAAGCCCCTCGTTTTACGTGGATGATCTGCAACGAACCATTGTTTGACACTGTCTTCCCATTGCCGAATAGTTTACGCTTACAAGGACAGTTAGTTTTCGCCTTTCTCCACTGAGCCGCTGATACAATTGAAATGTCGGCGCAGTCGTAGTGGTTCTCCCTTTACACTCTTAGCCGAATGGGTCGTGAGCGTTAGAGGCAAGCACAGGAGCCGGGAAACCCAACTATTGATACTACTACAACTGGCAAGATACAGATTTCTAGAAAAGCACATAGCAACATGATACTACTACAACTTCGATTCATTCACGCCAGACCACATAACCACCTCATACGACTGGCAAGATAGAGATGTCTAGAGATGCAAGGTGGCACAATCTGGTGCAACCAATTAGTTAATCCATTGGACGCGGATGCTTGGATTTGCCTCCTATCATTGATTACCAAACCTAGTAAATAAACATATGATTTCTTACTAGGATGATGCATGCGAGTGAAATATCAAATGTTGCTAATAAGCACTCAAAAATCTGTTTAGTTTAAGGATACATCAAACAGTAATTAGGTATAATTGTGTAACATCATAATTTGAATACAATGGTCTGGAATAAAGAAATAAATAGAAGGTGATATAGTATTCACCATGATTAGTGTTACAACATGTTTGACGTCAATCGTTAAAACCGATGTAAATTTATAAATAGTAGTAACTTGGTAGAAGAAAGTCGCATGTTGCCTCCCTAATGATCACAAGTCTTAGGGTAACATTCGCACTTGGCACCCTTTAGTCTTTTAAACCTGTTCCGGCATTGTCCATCATCCCATCCATCTTTCACACAACTATCTCGACACATTCCATTTTGATCAGGATGGCATTTATTCCAATGGTTGTGATAGCACATGTTTTCGGTAGATGAAACCTCACCTATGGATAAATAGACAAGGTTAGGAGAAGTAATATGAATGAATGTGTCCAGCAATGTTGATATGTCATTGCACAGCATGAAACTTTGGCGAAATGCTGATACTATGGATAATTATACTTACTACATGTAGCCATAAGGCAGAAAAGAATCAAGCAACACATGGTTGTCTTCCTCCAGGCCTCCATGGTATAATGGCAGAATGTCGGTGATTTTTCTGAGAGAAGGCAAAGAATGTTGTGAAGATGGTGTGTGTTTTGGTTTCTATCATTCGGAGGTTCTTATAATGTCCGTGCCCTATAGATAGTATAAATAGTTAGGTCGTAAGGCCAAGAGGAAAGCAAGGAAGCAAAATTAACCAGAGGAATACAACTAAGTGAACTAAACTTGGCACACGTCTTACAACTTAAAATAAATAGTATATCTATCACCTATCTAAGTTTAGCTTGTTGAACTGAATCATTCCGCACATTGACAGGTGATAAGTGCATTACTATTTATATAGCATCCAAACTAAGATTGACGGTAAAGCACATTGGCTACAAAAGGGAACCAATGATATCTTCTTAATTTATCTATGTTTTTTGTTCTATTCATTCCATAATTCTATTAATTACAAAAATATTCAAATTTATTTGGACCAACATATTAATCAATTTTGTAGAGCTAGTTCATGTTTTCAATACTTATGCTTTAAGTGAAAATAGGTTTTTGGAGTTCCAGGGGAAGTCTGGAAAATTAGGAGGTTCAATTTAATAAAGGAAGGGAATCAAAAGTCCAAGGAACAAGGTCAGGAAGGACATTGGTGCATGGACACCCTGCCTAGGTTCTTATGCACACCCGGTTGGGGTTGATTTCTGATACCCTTGGTATATATACACCTCAAAAAACTTGGTCATATTTATCATATTTTTTTGTTTGGTGGCACTTCGCAACCCAAGGCCATCATATCTATAGTCATATTAAGGTAAGCTTCCTGAGCGAGGAAAGATCACTATCTTAGTTAACATTGATAATTGATGCTCTCATGGCAATATGTGAGGTGCCCATCAACAACATGAATCATTGTGCTCTCATAATAATCTGTTAGGTTATTATTTATCTTTCATTTTTCCAAAAATAGGTAAAAAAACCCATGTTTTAACTTCTTCAGATGGCATTGACATTGTAGTCTTAACAACATGGCACCTCATAATGTTTCCGATACCATGTGATTGAGTGGGTTGGCTATAGGGGAGTCCATAACTGACCACAGGGAAATGTTTGCAATCATAAAACCATCCCGCGTGATTTCTAAACCAAGAATCATATGAGAATATGGAGTCAATCACTACCAATTCATTTCATTAAATTGCTTGTGATGGCATAACTATCTCTTGTTGTTTCTTCCCATATACCATTTGCGATGATACTAGTCATCACACACGTTACATGTCAGATGGAACGTGTGCATTGTACTGTCAATAGCACATGCAAAAGTTCAAAAAATCACTTTAATCTAGTTATGTATTGCACATGTTACATTCTAGGTGAACCGTGTGATTTAATATGTTCATAAAACATGTATTCTTTTAATAAATTGTGTGATTTGATGTAACCATAAATTTCTTCGTTGCATCACAACCCAACAGACGCCTTGAGATGTAACACTCAGTGTACTCCTTTGGAAAGCACTAATCGGAAAGGCATTTAATTACACAACAATATTAAATGCTGCAACATGGCAAGGCGGTGAAACAGAAGTAAACTACTCTCTCTAGTCATATTAAATGAGGTGGGAAATATTTAGATAGGATCCCTCAAAAATACCTCATGGCATTTAATGAGGATAATTAAGGTTCTTCCCTAAACTGTATTATAGGAGCTGCTAACCTGAAACTCAATGGTATATGTGAAAATAAAGTTAATTAGCTATGAGTTTAGTTGCAATCTACACATTTGTACTTTCCTAAACCATATATAAAATTTTGTGATCCAAAATGAACTTAATTAGTTACGAGTTTAGCAATTTTACAAGGGTATTTGAGCAATTTTAATTCAGACACCAAGTTAAAAATTGTTGACATATGTGAAAATAACTTATTAAGAAACTTGACGAAATTCTAAGAAACTTACATATATAACATATTTTAATCGGACCAATGGTTTAAAAGTTATAACATATGCATAGAAATGGCATTTTTAAGAATGTATAAAATACAGAAATAACTAATATAAATAGCAAGACTAACACAACTGAGCATCACATATTAAATCGCACCCATAGGCGGTGTGTTGGCGATATTACTATTGGGTGTAAACCGGCCAGGAGAGGCTGGGTTAACTTCATCAGTAGTTGGTTATGCTTGAAGCCCATGAAGACAGATGAGGATGTTGTGTAAGGCCCAGGGCCCAGGACCGTTTTAAGGCCGGCAGCTGTAAACCGGCTTTTCGTATGTAACTTGTATTGTAAGATAGAAGTAGTGGAGACCGAACCGGACACGCTTATGAGCCGGTCTCGGGACTCCTTAAACCGACGGGCGTCAACCCATGTATATAAGGGGACGACCCGGCGGCGGTTCAGGATAATAGACAACAACTCGAGACTTAGGCGAAGCATATTCGCTCCCTGGTCATCAAAACCCCATAAATTCCATCACAAATAGACGTAGGCTTTTACCTTCATCGAAGGGGCCGAACTAGTATAAACTCTCTTGCGTCCCTTGTCCGCTTTAACCCCTTCAAGCTAACCCATAGCGATGGTTCCACGACTAAGCCCTTTCAAGAGGACATCTGCCGTGACAAAACCACGATAGTTGGCGCCCACCGTGGGGCTATCGCACGATGGTCTCAAGTTCTTGGAGGGCAACTTTGAAGGACTCCAGGGTTACGCCGTGGGCCAGATGACCAAGAGTCGTCGTGGCAAGCTCTACATCGACGATGCAGGATGGGGCCCCGAGGCCGGCTCAATTTTAGCGTATACATTCACTCATTTTGCTCCGTATGTAGTCCTCATTCGAATATCTAAGAGACTTATATTTAAGAACGGAGGGAGTAGTACAATATGTTCCTTGTCAGGAGGTGGAGCAGGGACATTTGCAGTCGACAGGCCTATTGGGTAGCTTCAGATGGATGCTTACAACAATTCTAGATGGTCTGCCATAATATCCGGGAAATGTTGGGAGGCCTATATAGTCTTTGATAGTCTTTGATAGTCTAGACTAATAGTAACAGTATTGTGCCTTCAGTTGAATAGAGCTGCCTCTTTTAGGGCCGAAGCCTTTCCGAACCCTTTCTTGTCGTACCGGTAATACAAGCCCATATAGTCCAGCTAGTTCCACTTTCCTGATTTTACTGTTGATGCTTAGGGTTTTCCCCTTTTATCTACTCTACTATGATCTGTGTAGGTACTTTCTGTCGTACTAGCAGTACTCCACCCTTCAAGCTAAACGACACAACAATCATAATCCCAAAGCTTAGTTGTTTAGATATGATTGTGATATGATACTGATATTAGTTAACATACACATTTAGTTGGTTAGCTAAAGATCCCACTTGAGTTTCCAAATGCATGTCACGACATATAGAGAGAAAACAGAATTGCATTTCTTTGTCACTTGTTCATTGTACTTTCTTGTCCATACCAAATCTTAGTTATTATTTTAAAGCAAACATCAGTTGCTAACTACCCTTTGCGCGGTTTGGAGCTTCAGATCTGCCATCCCACTGCCATGTCAACACTATACACATCGTGCTTGCGGTTTCTCCATTTTATGATGACCATGATCAGCCTACGTGGTTCGTGTCGTAATAGCACTGCTCCACCCATCGATCTAAACAAGCTTAGTTGCACAAATTCAAATCTGATATTATGCTGATATTAGTAAAACTGAGACATGTTTAATTGGTTAGCTAAATGTTCCTACTTCAATTTCGAAATGCACGTGTGCCTCATATGGAGAGACCGGAAGGAATAGTATTTCTCTGTGCGCTCTGGTTCATCATGGGTGGGACATACATTGTATAGAAAGACTTGTAATATCTTCAATCTGCATGCTGTTGTGCTCTTCTTAACATGATCCTCTTCTCTTCTTTAATAAGTATGTTACTTGTCGGGAAGAGTAGCAGAGACATTTGCGGTCGACTGGTCAGGTCGAGTTGTTCTCCCTTGGTATATTTTGAATCTATCAGGTCAAGTCGACTTGTTCTTCTTTACTATATGTTGAAGCTATCATATGCGAAGTATAATCACTTATGGAGCTCTGATATTTTGAGTAGTAGGCCACATTATATTAATGCACAGACCAAATTACAGCATGCATGGAATCTCTCAGAAGAATTGTAGAGATAGCACAAAGGGGTTTACAGGGAGGCAGTACTGGATTAGAATCACTTGTCCATTACAAAGATAATCTCACTTGTTTTTATGTTTTCATGCATGTCAGGTATTGAACATGATCAAAATGAATATGAGAATGGGCGCACGAGAGAAATATTGCAGAACAATCCACTGGCTAACAAACATGGCATGGTGGAGGATGGCCTATCCTATTCACCCATCAAGGTGCTTGCTCTAACTTGGCAAGGTTGTATTGGTCGCACATATTTTGCATATGACCTCTTGCACTACTTCTACTTGGTTACACCACCATCTGCTTAGTTTAAGCATCATATACGAGTATATGCCATACCTATCCATTTTTTGTACCTATTCCATGTGTCATCATACTATGTTTTTCCATTCAAATGTTGTTCTTTCGTAATAGATGTCCAAAAGGAAGAGGGTGAGTGCAGATCCTCAAGGAGTACAAACTAGGTATTTGGAAAAAGGTAGTGATACCTGCTAAATGAGATAGTTCAGCAGCCACAGAAAACACAGGCCCAACTGTACCACACTTTACCCCTACTCCACTGGACAAACCCCTATTAGAACTACAGAGAGCCCAGCGTCAGGTACTGTCTATGATATCAATTCAAAATTTGAACTCCTAAATTTCTACATGTGCCTTACCTTCTCTCTTGTATGAAAACTAATTTCAGATGAATCTCCTTGCTCAAAGGATCATAGGATCTCACAACAATACTGGTCACTGCATTGCTCTTGTCAGTACCTCTTGCCCTTTGTCAGCATACTTACACTCATTGTTGTTTGATTATGTAGCATCACTGTAAATGTTCGCTTCTTTATCCTCCCTTTGCTTGAAATTATAAGATCTATATTTACTCTTAGATAAAGGTAGAATTAACACAATGGTTATGAAGTTTTGGATTGCTCATGTAAGTACCTGTTGTCATGTACTACCTCTGTATCGAATTAATTGTTGATCAATTGGATGTATTTAGAACTTAATAGTGCTAGATACATCCATTTGAGCTACAAGTAATAACGGACGGCGGTGGTATTACTGTAGTTGCATTGCGAGATAGTTGATTGTCTAGCATTACTCTACATCTTATTTTCCCTACCCTGCACTTTCTCCAAATTATCAGATCTACATTTACTCTTACCAAAATGTTGAATAAAGCCAGTGCTACTGCACACGTTGATGCCTGCATTCCTCTTGTTAGTACCTTTTGCCTTGTAACGTTGTACTTAATTAATTGCTATTTGATTATGTATCATCACTCTGCACCTGAGCTTCATTATCCTCTATTTCTTCCAATATTATTTGATCTATATTCAGTGTTTGCAAAATGTAGAATAATGGCAACGCTTATAAAGATGTTTCTTTGGGGAATTTATTGAATTATCCTTCCATCAACATGGAGAGGGGCTTTGTCCAGCCCGTGTTAACATGTAATGTAAGTTCATCCTTCTCAATCCTTCAAACTTTGTTTTAGTACAGATTTGGATAGGCATCATTTCCTCCACTGTTGTTTACTTTGGTGTTTACATCTGATTGATGTTTGCAACAACTACCAGTTTTAAATTGTATTTTTTTGACTGGAAACTGTGAGGCAACAGCCCCACAGCACTTTATTAAAACCCAACCACCAAGCATAACAAAAGGTTCTGTACAGGAAATGTAACTAAAGGAAAAGAAAAACTACATACCTACTGAGCTATTAAAAGCGTATGCACAAATATATACATGGATACATACAACCAATTAAGGCAAAGAATTAACCCAAGCTAACAGCAGCGGCCTAATAGAAGACTTGAATCTGTGAGAGTGCAGGGTAGCATCATGAATGAAATTTCTCTTCCAAGCAGCAATAGATGGCCTTTCATGTCTGAATATTCTGCCATTTCGAAGGAGCCAAATATTCCAAGCTTCTAGATAAACAACCTCCCGGAAGAAAGGTTTGCCAATGCTTTTCCTTGCAGCAAATAAACATTGGGCTGGTGTTAAACCAGCTAACCATTGAATGCCCAAGTAGTTCCATACTCTTGTGCTGAATTGGCATGTAAAGAAGAGATGATCCCTATCTTCATGGGCATGGGCGAAGCATAACAAGCAGGTGTTATCATCCTGAATGGATCTCCAGTGCCTTCTAACTAGCATGTCTCTTGTATTGAGTCGATCATTTAGCATCAACCATGCGAAACCTTTATCTTCATTGTCGCCTTACTTTCCCAAATCCACCTGGTTGGAGTATCTGTGGCCATATGAGAATGCATTACACTGTAATAACTCTTAGCAGAGAAAACCCCTTTACCAGGTGTCCATGACCAGTAATCTGGTATCTGTGTATCAGCATGAAGATCAAAAAGACCAGACTGGACAACATTCAGTTCATCCATTGCTTCTAGCGACAAGGGCGGATGGAAAAGATCAGCCATATTAGGTGTGCTGAGAACCTCTCGTACCGACACCTTGTCATCAATGACAAAAGAGAATAGTCTCTGAAATCTCTCTCTGAGGGGAGTAGATGAGCCGAGGAACACCCAAGCATCATACCAAAAAAGAACAGAGTCCCCCATGTTGATGATTACCTCTGAGTAGAGTCTGAAAACATCATTAAGCTTAAGGATATCTCTCCACCAGTAAGAACCACATGAAACTGTGCCATGAGGAACAACACCATCATAATAAGTGTTCCAGATGAGAGTAACCCATGGAATATCTGCTTTGTTATAAAACTTGGATAGGTGCTTGGACAAAAGAGCTCTGTTTTGGATACTGAGATTAAGTATCCCCATGCCACCTTTATCTTTGGGTCTGCACACAAGTGGCCAAGCTGCAAGTGATTGCCTAGGAGTATCAGAATTTCCTCTCCATAAACATTACCTCATAATCCTTTCAAGTTGCTTTATAATGCCAGCTGGCCAACTTAAACTGCAAAGAAAGTAAATAGGCAAAGAGGACAATACCGACTGGAGGAGTTGTAACCGAGCACCCTGATTGAGAAGACTTGAACTGGCAGATAACCTTCTTTCAACCCTATCAACCACAGGAAACAAGTCTTGGATTTTGGGTTTAGTTGTTCCCACAGGAAGCCCTAGATAAGTAAAGGGGAGGGTTCCAACTTGGCAGCCGAAAATAGCAGCCAACCGGGCAGTTTCTGCATCATCCACATTAATAGGCAAAATGCAAGATTTATGGAAGTTTACTCGAAGACCTGTGGAGGCATGGAAATCTTGAAGCATTTCCTTCAGAGCTAAAAGCTTCGAATCCACCGTAGGTACAATGAGAAGAGTGTCATTAGCATATTGCACTATAGGGAACTCTGGATCATGTGATTCAATAGGTAGGGAGAGAACACCAGATTTGAGCATATGATTGACCAGGGTTTGCAACAGGTCAGCTGCAAGGACAAACAAAAGGGGTGACAGTGGATCACCTTGCCGTACTCCCCTTTTACAGCTAAATTGCTTTCCGGGCACCCCATTTAAAATGACAGAGGAAGTACCCGAGGACAGTAGCTCTCTTATCCAACCAATCCATTTGCTATCAAATCCTTTGTGATACAAAAGTCGGAGAATTAGATCATGTTCAACAGTATCGAAGGCTTTGGCGAAATCCAACTTGAGAATCAAAATGGGTTTCTTGGATTGGTGACACTGGTGGATATATTCTAAAGTCCAAGCAATACAATCATGTATAGATCTACACTTAAGGAACCCATATTGATTTTTGTGAATGCACTTTAGGATCACCCCCTGTAATCTGTTGGCCAACAGCTTCGTCAAAAACTTCAGGCAAGTGTTGGTCAAGGAAATAGGTCTGAAGTCATTAGGACTTTCAGGTGAAAGTTTTTTTGGAATTAGGGTGATTAAAGACCCATTGATGCTACTAATAGTGATCTTGCCATCATAGAAATCTTGAAATAACTGCAAGAAGTCATCCTTAATGATGTGCCAGCAACGTCTGACAAACAAACCAGTAAAACCATCAGGGCCTGGTGCCCTGTCAGTAGGCAGAGATTTTAGCACTTCATTTATTTCCTCGTCAGAAAAGGGAGCACATAAGCTATCCAGATTATTCACTCGTTCAATCAGTGAGGCTAAGTCAAACTTCATATCAATCTCTTCAGAAACACCCATTCTGTCCTTGAATGTACCCCATAACATACCAGCCATCTGCTGGTGATCAGAGACAACAGTACCGTCTTCATTCTGCAGAGAGGAAATTGAGTTTCTCCGAAAATGTTCAGTTGCCATTGCTCGGAAAAACTTAGAGTTTTCTTCCCCAACTTTTATCCACCGAACGGTACACCTCTGTTTCCAGTATAAAAACTGTAGATGGAGAATTTCCTCAATATGAAGTTTCACTATTTTCCTGAAATTAAATTCAGGTCTCGTTAAAGGCCTTAACTCCTCAAGATCATCAAAAAATATTACCACCTTGTTACACGCTGCAATGGCTTTCTTGAGTTTAGAGAGGCTGATGTACCAATGTTTAAGAGCATTCCGAAGCCTTTTGAACTTCTCTATCAAACGAGTTGCAGAATTTGTTGTCTTGGTTGGTGCACTCCATGATTGTTCCACATAGTCAAAGAAACCTGGCAGATCTACCCAATAGTTTTCAAACCGAAAAATCTTGGACTTGGGGATAGTTGTTGCAATGGAGACAACACAAGGTACATGGTCCGAGGCTGTTCTTGCTAAAGGAAAGACCATGGTGTTAGGATACTCATTAATCCAAGTGGAGGAAGTAAAAAACCAGTCCAATTGCTCCAGCAACGGGTTTTCTTGCATGTTAGACCATGTGTATGATCTTCCTTTTAAAGGTAACTCAGCTAGACCAAGGTGGCCGATGACCTCATTGAAGAGGAAGATATCATTTATGTCTCCTCCTGGCAAGTTTCTATCTTGTAGTTGTAAAAACATGTTCCTTATGCAAAACAGATCCATTTATTTATTTATATAATTGCGAAACCTGATACTTGTGTTCTTGTTTCTCTTTCAAAGTCGTATCTCTTATGCCAGGTAGAACTTTAGGGAAGATAGTGAGCCAAACCATCTTGAAGAGAGCGAGATGACCCCAAGGTCCTGTCTTGATGAAGACTGTGAGTTGAAGCTACTCACAAGCCGCTGTGAGACAACCTTTGTGCAGTCGCTGCCTCAATCAGTTCAACTGCTTCAGTCTCAACTTAAAGCGGAAAGACTTGCTTCAGCTTAGCACCAACTTGATGTCAATGATGCAATGAAGATCTTAGAGGACTGCCTTGCGAGCTTTGGTGGTATACAACTAGGGATAGAGCATCTATCATTGACACAATTGAGGTCTCATCATCTTGTTTGGCTGCTTGCGGTGCCCGTCCTAGCCAGGCCTAATGCTTTCTAAAGTGCTCTTAGTTTTTATATTCTTTTGTTGGTGCATTTATATACACTAGTGGCTACCTATGATGCCCAGTGTATGTAATCCGTGGTCACGTTGCGCTTTATTATCACTGGTGGCGAACTTTGATGCCAAGTGGATGTAATATGTCGTAATTTGTTTATGGCTTAGTTTAGGTTTATTCTGGGTTGGTATGCTGTAATTTATGCTGGAAGGTTCAATGGATCTCAATGTTGTCGGTCTTCAGGCCGGCCCGTTACTCATATGGGCTAAAACATGGGCCTATAATCATCTTGGGCCATTAGCAGGTCTAAACGTATTGTAGTTTTCCGCCTTTAACAGGTCGAGTAATGTTCTGGCCAGCTGGGCCAGAGAATGCCATGGGCTTTTAACAAGCTAAAACTAGATTGGGCTAGCGTTGAGCCGAAAAACTCGCGGGCCAATACAGTCCGAAACTGCCTAAGGCCCATGTTTCGCCCAAATAGGACAAGCCGTTAACAGGCCAAAATATATCTCGGGCCCTGTTTGGCCCAATAAAATTATGGGCTTTAAGCAGGCTAGTATCAACATGGGCCATAGGCCCAATAGTGTCAAGGGCCATAATCAGATGGGTTGTAAGCAGGCCGGATTCAACGCGGGCTGTAATTAGGCCCAACTGTTACACGGGCCATTAACAGGCCAATAGCCCTGTTGGGCTGAAATTTATCCACAAAGACTATGGGCCGTTAAGAGGCCTAAAGTTAGTTCGGTCCACAGGCCCAACTGCGAGAGGTCGGCCCTTAGGTGAATCACTGGAGGGCATCCAATGGGCGCATGCTTGCATGGCGACTAACTATCGGCGTATTGATGTGACGCTCATGGCCTCGGGGCCCCTGAAGGGAAGAATCAGACCGTGTTTTTATACTTGATTGGGGTGATGGAGGCAGCTCAGATCACTGAGGAGCGGTGTCCCAAGGACACATTATACTTCTGAATGACAAAGTTAGCACGATGTAAAGACATGCTTTTTGTTTGGTAATAAATGTGGCTTTATGTTCCAATGTACGAGCGTATATATTTATTTGCCCTTATATTTTTACTCTTGTGTGACCGAATTGGCTTTAGAAGCAAGCACAGGATACAAAGGGTGTTTCATGTGCAGTTTCAACCCTTAGCCGATGTCTTGGTTCCCAAAGGCGGTCCACGCATATGAAACAAGGTAATCGGACTACTTTGGTTTCATAGCTTTCACTTAGTCTTTAAGATCTTAACTGTGGGTACTAGCGAATAGCCCCCGATGTGTGAAGTGTTCTGCAATTGGTCGGGGTTTAAGCTGCTATTCACTTCCACGTATTTGAAGAAAAGCCCCTCGTTTTATGTGGATGATCTGCAATGAACCTTTGTTTGACACTGTCTTCCCATTGTCGAATAGTTTACGCTTACAAGGACAGTTAGTTTTCGCCTTTCTCCACTGAGCCGCTGATACAATTGAAATGTCGGCGCTCGTAGTGGTTCTCCCTTTACACTCTTAGCCGAATGGGTCGTGAGCGTTAGAGGCAAGCACAGGAGCCGGGAAACCCAACTATTGATACTACTACAACTGGCAAGATACAGATTTCTAGAGAAGCACATAGCAACATGATACTACTACAACTTCGATTCATTCACGCCAGACCACATAACCACCTCATACGACTGGCAAGATAGAGATGTTTAGAGATGCAAGGTGGCACAATCTGGTGCAACCAATTAGTTAATCCATTGGACGCGGATGCTTGGATTTGCCTCCTATCATTCATTGGACGGAGGTAATTCAACGGATGGTATTCAAAGTTATTCATGCACTATATAGGGTGTCACCTCAATATATTCAAAGATCCTAGACATCTATGAGGTATCACCTCTTATTTTGAGCTTCTTTTTGTTGGATTGAATCTTGCTCATGCTATGATTTTACCTATATTAGATTGAATCTTTTGGGAATCAATGAGATTTAATATGATGCATGTCTAGTATAAATTTGAAAGACACCTGAGGTGATGTCTAGCATCATTTATGGGGCTGCCTGAAGCAACATGGGCATTCTCAGTACATTAAGATCAAGGATACAACTATGACGTGTTCTTAGTAATACATTTGAGGTCTCATCCCACTTTGATCTGACAAAAGATGGAACTTATGTGTGATTCTTTACCCCACTTTTTAGGGTATATCGTAAATTTTCATCAAGGCTCATCTAATTTATTCACATTGATTACCAAACCTAGTAAATAAACATATGATTTCTTACTAGGATGATGCATGAGAGTGAAATATCAAATGTTGCTAATAAGAACTCAAAAATCTGTTTACTTTAAGGATACATCAAACAGTAATTAGGTATAATTGTGTAACATCATAATTTTGAATACAATGGTCTGGAATAAAGAAATAAATAGAAGGTGATATAGATTCACCATGATTGGTGTTACAACATGTTTGACGTCAATCATTAAAACCGATGTAAATTTATAAATAGTAGTAACTTGGTAGAAGAAAGTCGCATGTTGCCTCCCTAATGATCACAAGTCTTAGGGTAACATTCGCACTTGGCACCCATTAGTCTTTTAAACCTGTTCCGGCATTGTCCATCATACCATCCGTCTTTCACACAACTATCTCGACACATTCCATTTTGATCAGGATGGCATTTATTCCAATGGTTGTGATAGCACATGTTTTCGGTAGATGAAACCTCACCTATGGATAAATAGACAAGGTTAGGAGAAGTAATATGAATGAATGTGTCCAGCAATGTTGATATGTCATTGCACAACATGAAACTTCGGCGAAATGCTGATACTATGGATAATTATACTTACTACATGCAGCCATAAGGCAGAAAAGAATCAAACAACACATGGTTGTCTTCCTCCAGGCCTCCATGGTATAATGGCAGAATGTCGGTGATTTTTCTGAGAGAAGGCAAAGAATGTTGTGAAGATGGTGTGTGTTTTGGTTTCTATCATTTGGAGGTTCTTATAATGTCCGTGCCCTATAGATAGTGTAAATAGTTAGGTCGTAAGGCCAAGAGGAAAGCAAGGAAGCAAAATTAACCGGAGGAATACAACTAAGTGAACTAAACCTGGCACACATCTTACAATTTGAAATAAATAGTATATCTATCACCTATCTAAGTTTAGCTTGTTGAACTGAATCATTCCGCACATTGACAGGTGATAAGTGCATTACTATTTATATAGCATCCAAACTAAGATTGACGGTAAAGCACATTGGCTACAAAAGGGAACCAATGATATCTTCTTAATTTATCTATGTTTTTTGTTCTATCCATTCCATAATTCTATCAATTACAAAAACATTAAAATTTATTTGGACCAACATATTAATCAATTTTGTAGAGCTAGTTCATGTTTTCAATACTTATTCTTTAAGTGAAAATAGGTTTTTGGAGTTCCTGGGGACGTCTGGAAAATTAGGAGGTTCAATTTAATAAAGGAAGGGAATCAAAAGTCCAAGGAACAAGGTCAGGAAGGACATTGGTGCATGGACACCCTGCCTAGGTTCTTATGCACACCCTGTCGGGGTTGATTTCTGATACCCTTGGTATATATACACCTCAAAATTTGGTCATATTTATCATATTTTTTTGTTTGGTGGCACTTCGCAACCCAAGGCCATCATATCTATAGTCATATTAAGGTAAGCTTCCTGAGCGAGGAAAGATCGCTATCTTAGTTAACATTGATAATTGATGCTCTCATGGCAATATGTGAGGTGCCCATCAACGACATGAATCATTTTGCTCTCATAATAATCTGTTAGGTTATTCTTTATCTTTCATTTTTCCAAAAACAGGTAAAAAAACCCATGTTTTAACTTCTTCAGATGGCATTGACATTGTAGTCTTAACAACATGGCACCTCATAATGTTTTCGATACCATGTGATTGAGTGGGTTGGCTATAGGGGAGTCCATAACTGAGCACAGGGAAATGTTTGCAATCATAAAACCATCCCACGTGATTTCTAAACCAAGAATCATATGAGAATACGGAGTCAATCACTGACAATTCGTTTCATTAAATTGCTTGTGATAGCATAACTATCTCTTGTTGTTTCTTCCCATATACCATTTGCGATGATACTAGTCATCACACACGTTACATCTCAGATGGAACGTGTGCATTGTACTGTCAATAGCACATGCAAAAGTTCAAAAAATCACTTTAATCTAGTTATGTATTGCACATGTTACATTCTGGGTGAACCGTGTGATTTAATATGTTCATAAAACATGTATTCTTTTAATAAATTGTGGGATTTGATGTAACTATAAATTTCTTCGTTGGATCACAACCCAACAGACGCCTTGAGATGTAACACTCAGTGTACTCCTTTGGAAAGCACTTACCGGAAAGGCATTTAGTTACACAACAATATTAAATGCTGCAACATGGCAAGGCGGTGAAACAGAAGTAAACTACTCTATCTAGTCATATTAAATGAGGTGGGAAACATTTAGATAGCATCCCTCAAAAATACCTCATGGCATTTAATGAGGATAATTAAGGTTCTTCCCTAAACTGTATTATAGGAGCTGCTAACATGAAACTCAATGGTATATGTGAAAATAAAGTTAATTAGCTATGAGTTTAGTTGCAATCTACACATTTGTACTTTCCTAAACCATATATAAAATTTTGTGATCCAAAATGAAGTTAATTAGTTACGAGTTTAGCAATTTTACAAGGGTATTTGAGCAATTTTAATTCAGACACCAAGTTAAAAATTGTTAACATATGTGAAAATAACTTATTAAGAAACTTGACGAAATTCTAAGAAACTTACATACATAACATATTTTAATCGGACCAATGGTTTAAAAGTTATAACATATGCATATAAATGGCATTTTTAAGAATGTATAAAATACAGAAATAACTAATATAAATAACAAGACTAACACAACTGAGCATCAGATATTAAATCGCACCCATAGGCTGTGTGTTGGCGATATTACTATTGGGTGTAAACCGGCCAGGAGAGGCTGGGTTAACTTCATCAGTAGTTGGTTATGCTTGAAGCCCATGAAGACAGATGAGGATGTTGTGTAAGGCCCAGGACCGTTTTAAGGCCTGCAGCTGTAAACCGGCTTTTGGTATGTAACTTGTATTGTAAGATAGAAGTAGTGGAGACCGAACCGGAGACGCTTATGAGCCGGTCTCGGGACTCCTTAAACCGATGGGCGTCAACCCATGTATATAAGGGGACGACCCGGCGGCGGTTCAGGACAACAGACAACAACTCGAGACTTAGGCGAAGCATATTCGCTCCCTGGTCATCAAAACCCCATAAATTCCATCACAAATAGACGTTGGATTTTACCTTCATCGAAGGGGCCGAACTAGTATAAACTCTCTTGCGTCCCTTGTCCGCTTTAACCCCTTCAAGCTAACGTGTAGCGATGGTTCCACGACTAAGTCCTTTCAAGAGGACATCTACCGTGACAAAACCAGGATAGTTGGCGCCCACTGTGGGGCTATCGCACGATGGTCTCAAGTTCTTGGAGGGCAACTTTGAAGGACTCAAGGGTTACCCCATGGGACGGATGACCAAGAGTCGTCGCGGCAAGCTCTACATCGACGATGCAGGATGGTGCCCCGAGGCCGGCTCAATTGAGTATGGGTACCGGGTCCCCTTTGTTGGCATACACGTCTTCATCGGCAAGATCGGTGAACCGGGCCCTGAGCTGGACATCTGCACTGACCTCGTCAAAATGGCTCAGCGTGCAGGATCTGCCCGGGTCAAGCCGGCCATGAAGCGTGCCTTCGTGGGAGTCATCCATGGAGGGGAATACGAGGATATATCAGAATCTGGTGGTGAGATCGTCGTTTATTCCGGCGATGAGTCATCGACCGGAGAGACCGAGTCATTGTATCAATTACAAGATGGACGGATTGGGGGTTGTTCCGATGGCGACAGTATTCCGGACCCTTCTGATCCGCCAAACCGGGTTGGAATATTCATGGTCGGTACACACTACAAAAAAAACACTTCCGTGATGATACGTGTTTGTCACAGTAGGTCGCTTTTTTTTCATGCATGTACATCCATGACAAATTTATGACAGAATCAAGATAGTCATACCTGTGCTGTCGTAGAAGTGTTCCATGACATTACCAAAATTATCATCACGGAAGTGTCCACTTCCATGACGATAAATCGCGCGTCACAGAAGTGCTTTCGTCAAGGGTGACCGACACGTGGCATCCACTGTAACGGAACGCCGTTAAGCTATCGGGTCGGGTTTTGGATCCGATAACCCGTTAACAGCCCCGACCAATGGGAAATTTCCACGTGTAAAATTCTTATTGGCCTGACGAAACACATGTCAGCTCGTCAGTGGGTTAGAGAGGCACCTATGATATGTCGACACGTGGCACGGCCCAATAGAGGCCTATTCCTATGAAAAGGCCGGTCCGCTTGACTTGGTCAAAAGGTGGAGGGCCGGCCCAAGGAAAGCCTGTTAACGGCCTGTTCGCATATAGCCCATTTATAGACCGCTAAGCCTAGGCCCGTTACGCCCAATCCGAATTAGGCCCAGTAGCATCATCTGGGCCGTCCAATATGATTCCAGCCCGTTTTCACTTCTGGCCCATGTATAGCCCATGACGTCTTTTGGCCCATATGAAGCCCTTTGTAACTCTTGGCCCATTAGCGGCCCGTGCTGAAACTGGCCTGTAATGAACAGTGTATTACTTTACACCCATTAACGGCCCATGGTGAAACTGGCCCATAATGAACAGTGTATCACTTTATACCCATTAATGGCCCGTTATTCCATTGGGCCGTTTCCAACCCAAGTTAACTTTCGGCCTTCTGAGGGCCCATTTATTCTTGGGCTCATTTGCAGTATTCGGTTATTTACGGCCCATTACTGTCATTTTTTGCTTGTGGGCCAAATTCAGCCCGTCGTTACAGTCGGCCCGTTCGTGGTATGTTAATACATTGGGCCGTTTTCATAGCGTCATCAAAGATGGCCTATTAATGATGGCCCGTTACGGTCGGCCCATGAACGGACGATTCCAACTCTAGACCGTTTACGACCATATTGCGGCCTGTTATTGGCCCATGTTTGGCCAATCGATCATACGGCCCGTATAAGGCCCATTGCTGATATGGCCCGTAGAAGGCCCATTGTTTCTCTGGCCCGTAGAAGGCCCACTGTTTTTACGGCCCGTAGGAGGCCCAGTGTCACTATAGTAAATATTAGCCCAAAGTTATTGTGGCCTAGTTTAAAAAAATAGGTTATTGCAGCCACTAGTTAACCGCGGAAAAAGAACTGCAATGACTACAAGCAAACAAATAAACAAGACAACAAGGAAATAAATAAGCAAGCAACTAACTCTAGGCTATCACGGCTATTACACATATTACATCCGCTGGGCATCAAAGTTCGCCACCAGTGCAAATATAGGGAACAAAGCAGCATATCATATACACTGGCCATCAAAATTGGCCACCAGTGCAAATAAACGCGGCAGCAAAACAAGAGCATAACTGAAACAACTTCAGAAGAGCTCAAGAAACGTTATCCTGGGTATCCACCATGCTGGCAATAAGCTTAGCAAGCTGATTAGCTTTGTCCTGTTTGGCGCTAAAATCCTCCAACGCTTGCTGTTGCACCAGAAAGTATGCATCTGAATGCTCCAGGGACTTCCGCAGTCCTTCCGCTTCTTGTCGCAGCACACCTGATTGATGTCTTTCAGCTTGTAGTTGAGACTCAAGAAACCGAACTGATTCAGACAGTGAGTTTGAATAGTTTGTGCAAGCGGTAGTGGCCAGTAACTCCAACACTAAACAAAGAGAGGATGTGTCACTATCCTGAACCTTATCTGCATTACTTCCTTTACCGTTGCTTAATAAGGCACTCTTCCCCAATATTCTGTCAGCATTCTAAAAGAAGAAACAAGCAGACACATAACAAGTTTAGCATGTACTACTATATGAAACTCATTTCGGTGAACCAGTTCATTGGTAAGGTGGACAGGATTAAACTACCAAGTCTTCTATTGCCAAGTACTAGTACATAATAAGAACATCAAACAAACATATATCTATGTCCTATGGTAGCAATGGAATCTTAGATTAGAACAGTTGTTCTTCAGGTTTAGGCACTTGTTCTACATGAACAGAGTACAATAAGACGCAATAATATAATACTTAAAAATAGAAAATGAGGTCATAGACGTTACCACAATCTTGGTTCAGGACCAGTACAGAACAAGGCGTTCCCAGTCATCATGCAGTAAATGCGTCTCAGGAGAACGTAAGGGAATTTGATGAGTTTCTTTGCCGGTGAAGTATGTTTTCTTCAGGTAATTCCGATACTGCCACCAAGAATTCTTGAAGATAGCAGAGGTACTAGCACAGGTTACCTCATCCTGAGTTTCCAAATCGGTCCTTCTCTATAGAGAAAAATGCGAAAATTTTCTGTATTATAACCATCATGGAGGTAGGATGTATGGGACGAAGCAAAGTAATTGCCATGAATAACATTACTTACACATAACTCCTGGACAAACACCTGCAACTGGCATTTTCCTTCATCTTCAGTATAATATTTCCAAGATGGGAAGATATGCACATACGATTTAACAACATCAAATGAGATAGATGCTAAACTACGACTAGCTAGTTGTGTTTCCTCCACAGGAATAGGCGTATTAACTGGTGGAGTTGGGGTTCGCCGTGATAGTACTAGCCCTTTGGGCACTGGAGCTGTCTTACTAACTGCTCTTGTTTGGGAGCTCTGTGGTGGAGATGGTGCTATGTCAACAAGAACTGGGTTACTATCGGCTGGGGTTGGGGTTAGATTGGGTGAAGCTGGTTCTCTGCCCATCGTAGTAGGGGTACAATCTGTGGGAGTTTGGGTTATGTGTGGTAGGGCTTGTTCTTGTGCATGTACAACCGTGGTGCTATCTCCACCAAGAGGTAGCACTATTTTATTCGAAGACCGTGTTTTTAGTCCGCTAGATACTAGCATCACCCGCTCCAATTCAAATGCCTGATAAACAGGAAACATAGTTGAATGTACAGACATTGTATGAGAGACGGATGCAATAGATATTGTGGAAAAAAGAGGGCATGAAATAGTTGACATGTATATTGTTTAACTAAAACGGATAGCATGACATAATTTCACATATGTGATGTCTATCTAAACTGGATAGCATAGCATAACATAATTCAAAGATATGATGAATAACTAAACAGGATCACATGACATAATTCACCTACATGTTATCTAAGTAATCAGGATCGCATCATTTAATTCACATATGTGATTTATATGCTAAATAGAGGGCATTCGATATGATGTCTAAACTAAGAACATGGTGTTGAATATTGTGTATATGATGTCTAAACTATGCAATGCAAGACACTGTATGCATGATATGAGCAGTATAACCGTGCCAAGTTAGAGCATACACCTCAGTGGGGGAATAGGATTGGTCATCTGTCTCTAAATCCATATCCGAGGAGCTATCGGGACCCAACAAGAGATCTGCTTCGACAGGTAGCACTGTCTGCTCTGAAGGCCTTGTTTTCACTCCAGATTTTTCCATCTCCCACCCAAATGGCTGATTCACAGGAAGAGTAGTTTAATGTACAAACATTGTCGACAAATGGAAATGTAATGAAGAAAAGGAAGGGCAAGATATCATTCAAATATATGATGCCTGGTTAAACAGGATGGCATTGCACATTTCACATATATTATGGCTGGCTAAAAGACATGAGACTGCATAATTCCCATATATGATATAGAAACTAAACAGGTGGCATTACAGAACATGTCTAAACTAAGCAAATGACATATATGATGTCAAAAGTAGGCACTGCAAGGCAACATATGCATGATATGACTAACATCATCATGCCAAGGTAGATCAAACACCTTGGGGGGTAAATAGGAGTGGTCAGCGGCGTCCGAGACCGCCTCAGAACAGATATCTTCCTCTGGATTACAATCTGGAGAGGGGTGGGGAGGGTTTGCCATTGAACCCACCATGGAGCGATGTCTGCATGACATTGTATTTCCGCGCAAAACTCATCTCTTTTTCTCTACATGTTCAGCATGACTGTGTACAATATCTGACATGCATACAAAAAATATGGTGAGATTATGTAAGGAGAGCATGCAGAAATTTAGAGTGATGGTTACAACCAGTGGATCGATCTTTTTCAGTTGAACCAAAATAGCCCTAATGGATCGATGTGAATGTATAGTAATAAGTGATGCAACAAGTGTACAACCTCTTTGCCGTAGCCGTGTCGACCTCAGCATCATTGGGTTGGTCGCTGAAGCAGTTGAGGCAGAGGTGGCTATCGGAGGTGTGGAGGAAGATCTGAGGAATCTGTAGACGGCATCCAGGGCACTGCTCTATTGTGATGGATCATTCTATCGCTGGAGCAGCTCCGGTGAGCCGTAAGACATCAAGGCTGAAGCAGCACAAGACAGACATCGTCAATCTCAAGTGGGATTCTAATAGCATCTCCAATAGATGATGTAAAATGGATGTAAAATTAACATCACCAAAAACCACCTGACTATAATAGATGAGGTAAAAACTGTTGACTCTGAACTTAACTGTCGAAACTGAAATTTACTGTGGAATATGAATGCTACTGTCGAAACTGAACGCAATGGTAGTAGAGAGGCACTTGACATGTAGTTTAGGGAGGGCCTACAGTTCATCTTCAACCTGCACCCCCCTGAGCCGCCAGCCACCACCGGCCGAACCGCCGGCCCCAGCGCCGCCTCGCTGCCCCGAAACAACTCGCCACCGCCGCCCCGGCCAGCCCTCTAGCCCCCCCCCCCCACCGTGAACCCTAAGATAGATAGTGGGGTACCTCTCGGGCTATCTCGTCCCCACGATAGACGAGGTTAAGGCGGCGCTGTGGGGATGGAGCAGCCGCGATAGATGAGGCGATCGTCGGAGCAGCTCCTTGGAGGTGGAGGACGGGGCGGATGAACCGGCGGGACGACGAGATGGACGATGGATGCTCATCCAGGGAGGTGGACGAGGGACGTTGAGCTGTTGCGGTGGACGATGTCGTCGGGGAAGAGGCTCCGGTTGGGTAGCGGTGATGTGGCAGACGGAGAAGAGTGGGGTTTCACGGCTGGAGCGAAGAGGTTATGCCGGCCTGGGATTTCGAATGGCGAAAAGGGGGCGATGGGAGGGGTGAAGCAAGACTTAGGAACACGCTTGTCCAAAATGTAGGGTGTGTTACAAAATTACCCCCCCACCAATTTGAACTAGCGGCCCTTTCCGCTCAGGGTTAGATGGGGGATTTCGCATGTCGGGATTTGGCAGCTGGAGGGAGTTTTCGCGCGCGTTGTAATTTCGGGATAGCAAGGCGCGGGTTGTGAAGGCGCCAGTTTTCGGAGCACAATATCTGAATTTTCGGGATATAACAAGACGCGTGTTGAATTTTAGGGACAAGCCTAACGTGTCGTCATATTGTACTTGTACGTACCAAATCAATTCGCACTTCCCTCAACCAAAAATAAAATGAAAAAAATAAAACTATTCACACCACACAAAGAGGGAGTCTTGCCCCGTTTTAATATACAAATGCTATTCAAAGCTACTCCCCCCTTCCATCTATATAGGGCCTAATGCGTTTTTCAATGCTAACTTTGACCAAATATTAGAGCAATGATATATGACATGCAACTTACACAAAGCACACCGTTAAATTCGTCTGGTGAAAGGTTCTTTCAATGATATAATTTTCACATTGTGCATGTCATGTACTATTAATCTTGTCAGTCAAAGGCGGTCCTAAAAATCTCATTACACCCTATATGGATGGAAGGAGGGAGTATGAATCCATGTTATGTCCGATTAAATTTTTTCGCTTGCTGTATAATGCATGTAACCTACTCATACCAACATTTTAGTGCATTCCAAATGACTATACTACCGCTGCAATTCGAACCAAATTTGAATTCGTTTCTCTATTTCAATAAGAATCTACAATCATGATTGTTGCCAACTTCAACCATCAAAGTTTCCTTGCTATCCGCCAGATACAAATCAGACGGCCTATAATGCAGGATGGCAGGCACACCATCATCAACAACTCCGTTTTTTATAAGAGTAGAGATAAAATATATTAAATGTAGTATACCATGTTCATAACCACACCATGTTTATCACCGTTATATATATTCACACATCCATCAGTTTTAAACACTATGATAAATTCTTCAAATATCCGAATTCGCTTTTTTAATGAAGTATATATGATGTCTAAGACTCTTTTACACCCACACAACCCTCTTATCTTTGTAGCTAGCGCTAACTTTCCCTTGTGCATTCACACACCTGCATCCATCTCACCCTCCCTCAGCATTCTCTAGCTCCATCGCGCAAATTCGTGTTTTCACTTTAGGTCATTCACCCACGGTGTGTGTAGCCCCCCCAACTCCTTCTTTACGGCACACATCGATCGATATGCCTGTCTAGCCAGGTGTGCCTAGCATAAACACAAGCTTCCTCTCTTCCCTTGTCACCGTCCATGCCTCACTCCCACCACTCTTTTCATC
>NC_041384.1:4594234-4622460 GCF_002162155.2 Triticum dicoccoides | reverse complement strand
CCCCCCCCATCGATCGACGTACCTCACAAGTCATGTCTCTCCTTTCTCTTACAAAGGGCGATTGATCTTCCTATGTAGTTATGTCTGCTTACCACAGCCACATCGTCCCCCCTCATCATTCGTGCATGCCTCCTGACCCGTCTCTCACACGCACGTGCACAGAAAACAAGCAGCCATCTCCTCTCTTATTGATATTGCGGGCGTGCCCTCCGTTTGTCTAGCAAGCCTGTCCCACCATTTTTTAGAAGCAACTCCACTACCACCCCCTCCAACACTGTAGCTCTGTCTCTCTCCCAACCTTATTCATCTCCTGCACATATGCATGGATGCCGATCGATCTTCCTTAATACATGAGGCAGATCGATCTCCTTAATACATGAGGTAGGCCTCTCTCCTCCACACATATACCAGCCATTGTACCTCTATAGTTAATTGGGCCTCCCTCTTCCCCCACCACACACCGATAGTCGAGCGCTGCAGGTAGGTATCCATGCCACAGAGACAAACTGCACATGTCCCATCTCATGTTCCAGTAGGCCAGCCACTCTATATCTTTGACGTGGACACACACAAATTCGATGGCACTCTTTATCGATCGCGCGCGCACACACACACACACACCATCCCTCTCTTCGATTCTATGGACACCTCAAGCCGATGTACCTCCACTCTCTTCTCGTGGATCGCCCCCTCTATATATATGTTATATCCAGGACTCTATTTCACACACATTGCATATGTTCAATTTTTCGATTGACGCCCCCCCAAAAAAACTCTCAAGAACCCACACACTATATCTCTCTAGGTTTGTATCTCTCTCACACAACCCCACGTAGGTGGTGTACGTATACAAGAAGAGAATAGGTGCACCGTGCACGTACTCACGCTTCGTGCCCAGCCACACCCGCGCGGGTACACGGTGAAGCTCATTTCTTTACAAAATGGCAGCCCATGTGCTAATTTGAACGCCTGTAGCGGTTGTTTACCTAGGGAGGTCGTGTACCACGCGTGCACAAAACAAAGTTTGACTTGACGCGTTGCCGCGTTATTTTTAAATAAAGTTATAGCGTTCAATGGCACATACACAGAATATAAAATGATTTTTATGGAGGAAAATGTAGTCCGCTCTTCAGAGTATCTCACACAAGGCTCCGGTGGCCTCTCTCTCTCACCGTTGGTCACTGATCCGGTCGCATCTCGTCCGCCGGGGGAAAGGAAGTGTGGTGGCCTCTCTCTCTCTCACCATTGGTTACTAATTCGGCCGCATCCCGTCCGCCGGGGGAAAGGGAGTGCGGTGGCCTCTCTCACTCTCTCACTGTTGGTCACTGATCCGGCCGCATCCCATCCGCCGGGGGAAAGGGAGGAAGTGCATCGTTTCTCCGTTTGACGGCGCCGAGGCAGCACGTCCCGATCTGCGGTACATGCCGTTCTCTCTGACCAAGATCCGGCGCGGGAGGGCCTACGCCACCTGCTCGCAGATTCCGCCCGCCGCCGCTCACCTAGTTACATCCCGACGACCTCTAGGTATCCCCTCTGGCCTTGCTCCACTGCCCGTTTTCCCACGTCGCTGCATGTGGATCTTCCATAGTTCTTTGCCCAAAACGTAGCTCGTCCGGCGTACTTTCCATATTACATTCTCGTCCTCACACCGCTTTAGACAAACACAACCGTGTTGCTATCTTCCCTTAGGACAAGGAATATGCTTCTTTTTTTGTCGTCGCATGTGTCATCAACTGTTATTGGCCAGTAATTGTTTCCTTTCTACCTCTTTTTTGCAAACAGGGCTATCCATTTCACCTCGTTGCTATTGCGACCTTTTGGTGAACTGCACAAATCACTTTTTTCTTAAGAGTGTTTTATGCAGTTGTACTGAAATGTCACACGGGCAATGTCTCTACATTTCAGTGCGACTACACAAATGGAGATTGGTTTTCCTCTATCCTCCTCATCCAACTCCAAGCCTAATCTTCTCCAACTAGTTAGTCTTAAGAGAGACTACAAAGATGACCGGCTTCTATTTGTGTGTTTATTGTTTCATCAGCAGTCCTCTATTATCGTAATCACACTTGATATCTTTGGAACAGGGACGCTCAGCTCTATTTTAGTGGGACTGCACAAAATGATCGGAATGTTGCATGCTCCAAACAGCTACTTTCTTTCCCAACATGCCTTGTTGATTTAGACAGAGCTGGGGGGACGTTGCTGCCAATGAAAGCATGGATCAATTTTAGTTTAACACCTTCTCACAACTTTGTCTTCAGTTGTGATGTAATTATTAGCTCTGATCTGCTAATAATTAACATGCATTAGCAAGGAAGTTAGTTTTTTATTGTTTCCGAAAGAGCATCGATGGCAAGACACGCGAAACAAAAGCTGAAAGCTCACACCATTGTACAATTTCATGTCACTGAAAAATTATTTGTATAGTACGTCAATTATGTAAACAAATGATGGAAGCTCGATAGCATTGCCAGAAGCCTCTTCATCATCCGGGTCCATGTGCCATGCACAAAATTATACTCCTTCGTTCCTAAATATTTTTCTTTTTAAAAATTTCAAACGGGCATATTTTAGAGTGTAGATTCACACATTTTGCTTCGTATGTGTACTCCCTCCGTTCCTAAATATTCTATTCGTCTTAACAAAGATTTCAACAAGTGACTACATACGGCGCAAAATGAGTGAATCTACACTCTAAAATATGTCTATATACATCCTATGTGCTAGTCCATTTGAAATCTCTAAAAAGACAAATATTTGAGTAGTCACTCGTTGAAATCTCTAGAAAGACAAATACTCCGGAGTATATTTAAGAACCGAGGGGGTAGTGCACAACCGCATGGGAGACTCAGCCCGGTCGTTGCGCCGCATTAATAGTGAGCAATGAGCATTCAAATCATAAGCCCCACCTTTCCCACTATAAGTTGCTCTGAAGAAGCAACCATCAATACACTCTTCTTTGAATGCGCTCATACTACTCCATCCGTCACTGTTTATACAGCACGCTTCAGAAAAAAGAAAAAAAAATCTGTGGGACCAAGGCGACTAGCGATCGGCCTGAAAATAGCATTCGTAGTTATAGCACGGCGTCTATTACTAGAGGGAATAATGCGTACAGACATGCATGCTGTGCTTCCACCCCGGGTACACACATGCATGCACTCCGTAGTAGTACAGTACATGGAGAGAAAATTGTGGACTTGATTGCGGTTACCACGCCCTAATTAATTGAGCATTAAACCAAACACGTCTAAAGTCTCTCTGGTGGTGGAAATGCATTGAGAGAAATGCATCATAATGAAGCGCGCTCTGTAAACTGTGACAGAGGGTGGAGTAGTATGAAGGTGCAAAACCAAGTACGCATACTAGTACTACGCTTGGCTCTTTTCCCCTTCGTGGAGTCGAACAATGATGGTACTCCGCATGTTGGGTACTACAGTGTATGCCTCTAACAATCTGACACTAAATGGACTGATGCATGTCCACCGAGGGTAGGTTGCATTAGTCAAAAGGCATAAGCGAGCTTCACTTTGTCCCGCAAGCTTGATGGGACACACCAAAAAGTAGTGCTAGTCCATACTCCCTCCTTTCCGGTTAATATGGCTTAATCTTTTTTGCGGGTACATGAGAGAGCTTTATTCATATATAAGCATTCTTAGGACGATCAGCCAAGACACTGGTCACTAGGAAGCGAGGTACCCCGCAAAAAAATAAGTAGGAAGCGAGGTGTTTCATCAAGCTAGTTGTTGGCCACATTCAAAGTGCAGCAAGCACGGTTCGCACGAAGATGCGCCACAAGGTTTGCTGACCTGTTTACATGTTGAATAACAAAAAAGAGGAAATATTACTGAGCGCTACTATTTGTAACAGGATATGAGCCACAATTAAACGAGAATTGTGGCGAGTGTTCCATGTAATCAACTTCCATTATCACATGCGAGAACCCTCGAAGAGAACCAAATGTGTTGAAGATTGCTTTATCACATTTTAAAATTACACTAGTGCAGAACCGGGCAATAGCACCGGTTCGTAAGGCCCTTTATTGCCGGTTCGGTAACCGGCACTAAAGTGTGGGCACTAAAGCCCCCCCCCCTTTAGTACCGGTTCAGCACGAACCGGTGCTAAAGGGCAACCACGTGGCACGAGCCAGCTCCGGGGGCAGGGAGCCCTTTAGTACCATTTGGTGACACCAACCGGTATTAAAAGGTTGGGGGGTTTTGGGTTTATGATTTATTTTTCATTTAATTTTGTGTTTTCCATTTAATTCTTTTTCGTTTGCTGGTATTTTACGATGCTACATATTGTACACGTTATGCATATATATAAATATAATATCTAGTAGAACCGATCATATATATATATCATCGAATGTCTCACAACCACCATTATAATTAATTCACACATAGATACACACATGTATATATGTATACAATTAGGTAGCTATATACAATTTCTCCTAATTGGTGCCTTCGGAGCCAGTGGCATTAGCCTAATTGGTGCCTTCGGAGCACGATGACAATTGGAAGTGGTTCATGGGGGCGGTAGCGGGTAATAGTATTCTCCTTTGGGATCTATGACCTGGTCGAGCAAAAATCCCGCTACTTCCTCTTTATGTGCTTGTACGCGCTTCGTTGGTAGGAGCTTCTCCCACACCTCTGTGAACTGTTAAGAAGGAGATCAATATGCATGTGTATTAGTTGTGTGACTAGATATCGATAATGGTGTAAAAATTGTGAATAGTGTTCTAACAAACGTACCCATTCCTGTCTTTGAGATCTGCTCCTTACGGACGCCATCATGCGAATGTTCTCGCAAACGCAGTTTGCACACAGATCAGTCCCCTGCGCCTACTCAAGGGCCTTTACGAGAATGGAATTTGATCAGATAATAATTAATCAAGCATGATAATTAAAGATATGGCAGCTAGCTAGCTAGTACTACTTAATTACTTACCTTGGGTCGAAACCATTTCAGATTTCGATTCCATTTGCCTGGGGTGACGCTGATGAACTTTGCCCAAGCCTTGCCCGCCGACAAAGAAAATGAATAAATGGGTTATTAAATATTTGTTATCAGGAAATGACAAACTAATTAAATAGGCCGAGATATAGTTAATAATGATTGAAATTACTTGGTGACTATCCCCATCACGATGGTGTAGTCACTTGCTTTCTTAAGTAGTGAGTCTAGTACTTCAACTGTTCCTTCATCAACTTTAATTATTAACAAGATCCAATGAAATCTGCACGCACACATGTTTGCATGTCTTAATTAAGCTGGCATATGTAAGCAAAAACATGTAGCTAGCTAGTAGGCAAAAACAGAGAATTTGTAGTATAAGACAGTGTGACTCACTGGAAGTTGTAAGGAAGTAGTATATCTTCATTGGTATTGAGGCGCTTCAAGAACTCTAGCATGCTTTCCTCTACACTTTTTTCATAATATGCATCTAATTTCCATGTGTAATCATTAACGGTATTTGGGTTAATGAACCCAATGCCATAGCGTACACCTTTTTTCATTTCATACATCTTCATCCTGCATAATACCACAGAAAAGAATATAGTGAGGATAATTACAGGTAATGATTGATCAAAATGATCACTACAGCTAGCTTGAGACTTAAATTACAGAAAGAGATCACTTACAGACAATAGAAACTAATGATAGATTTGTTGAGTGCGTCTTGATTGTATAACTGAAATAGTTCTGAATACTCAATGGCCACAGCTTTCTCATGGTAGTAATCATCCTTCTTGACATTCACCATGAGGGACTCTCGATTGGAAATCTTGGTAATGTTCATGTACCATTGATGCAATTCATACATTCTTGTTGGGAGCTTCTTGACCTCGTCTGGCTCGACCAAAGGTTGGCCCCGGACATATTTCCATTTTATTTCCTCCTCTGTAAGCAGAGGCATGGGCTCGATCTCGAGGAGTTGTCCAACAGTGATCTTGAGGATTTCAGCCTGCCTTATATGCTCCTCGGTTATTACCACATCGCCCAGCTGGGGAACGTTAACGGTTTGCCCATAATAATATTGGGCGCGTGTACTCTTATGTGTTGTTGGCACAACAAGCGGGGGGATTGATTGCACCGCCTGTTCTCCCAGCTGGGGAACGGTTTTACCGCATTTTTTGCCAGCTGATTTACTCGAGCTCGAGCTCACCTCTTTCTGTAGACATGCTCGATTTAACTTCCTGATGTGGCGCTCATAGTCTGTGTCAACAGGCTTGGGAGATGGTGGTCTAGCCATACGAATGAAGTGGTCAATCTTTTCCTCAGGCACTTTCTCCCTTGGCGGCGGTGGCGGTTTCGGTGCAAAATGGGCTTCCACCTCGGCCTTCGATATGGCTGCGTTTTCCTCCTCGGACTTGTCATAAGGCCTCTGCGGAAGAGGCGCGAGGCTGCTTGGACCATATTGAAATTGCTTGCCTCTGCCTGTACCTCCCGTACTACCTCGACTTGTACCGCTACGCACCATAGATGCGGCGGCTCTCTTCCGTGATTGTTGAGGCGGCGGAAACGGCTGACGTGGCTGAGTTGGACGAGGAGGAGTGGCCTGAAGCTGTGCGAGACTTGGAGGAGGAGTGGCCTGAAGTTGTGCCGGACTTGGAGGAGGAGTGGACGTCTGACGCTGTGTCGGACTTGGAGGAGGAGTGGCCTGACACTTTGCCAGACTTGGAGGAGGAGGAGTGGCCTTACGCGTTGGTGGACTTGGAGGAGCGGGAGTCTGCTGACTCGGTGGCGGACTTCGACGAGAAGTCGGGTGACGCGGTGTCGGTGGCCTTCGAAAGAGGATGCAATCCTTTCTCCATAGGATGAGAAGATGTATGGCCTCTCCCAATGTGTGCTCATCGTCACCTCCAGGAATGTCAAGCTGTAGCCCCGAATATGGGTCCACCACCTCATCAACCAAGACACGAGCATAGCCCGCTGGAATCGGGTTGCAATGGAAGGTTGCCTCGGGGGATTTGTAAAAATAACGGCGTCCGCCACCTTCATGGATATGTTCTTCATTTTGAAGTGTAGCTCGCAGTTAGTGTTCTCCATGATGTCATCCACGGGGTATCTATCCAGCATTGCATCGCCTGGGGCGGAACCCACACTGCTTCTCGGCATGGATGGGGCGGTGCTATCTAATGCTGGATCATCCGCTAGCTGCTGCAGCTGCTGAGACCCCCTTTCCTGGCTAAGTGAGTCGATCTGCTCCTGCTGCCGCTGGAATTTGACTGGGAAAGTCCGCGTGCGCTGATTCTAGGCCTTGAAGGCGTTCATAGTCCAGCTTCCTCTGCTCCTCCTCCATCTTCCTCTTCTTCTCCTCCGCAATCTTCTTTCTCACACAGGTTATGTAGTCGGCGTTCCAGTCCGAAAACCCCTCATACCACGGAATAACACACTTGCCTTGTGTTCTTCCCGGGTGTTCAGGATTTCCCAGGGCACGCGTAAGCTCGTCGTTCTCTTTGTTGGGCTGGAACACCACCGATCAAGCCTCTTCTATTGCAACAAGTAGATTATCGTCGGCTCCGTTCAGACATGCCTTCTTCGAAACTTTGCTTGTCTTCGGGTCCAACTCCCCCACATGCGCATAGAACCAAGTCCTGCACCTGGGGGGCCAGCTCCTAGTAACCGGAGAGACACCTACATCCTCCATCTCTTTCTCAAACTTATCCCACTTAGGCATTGCCACCGCGTAGCCACCTGGCCCAGCTTATGGAACTTACCCTTTTTTCTGCATTCTTCTTGTTTATTGTCGACCGTTCCTTAGCTAATTCCGAATCCTTGAATTTCACGAAATCGTCCCAATGAGCACTTTGCTTCTCTAGTGTTCCCTTGAATACTGGAGTCTTCCTTCCTCCCTTGACGTACTTGTCCCATACACGATTCTTGTGGTTGTTGAATGCAACCGCCATCTTCCTAAGAGCAGCGTCCTTGACTTTCTCCAAATCTGCATCTGTGAAATGATCTGGTAGGGTGAAATGTTCCATGAGAGTTTCCCAAGGCAGACCTTTTTGTCTGTCGTCGACAAAAGTAACATCTGGACGTGGCTTTGCTGGCTCTCTCCATGCTTGAAGGGAGATCAGGAGTTGGTCCTTCACAAGAACTCCGCACTGACGAATGAACTTGTCCGCAATCTTCTTAGGCGCTAATGGTTCGCCATTAGGTTTGATGGCCTCGATATTGTACTTTACGCCCTCCTTCAACTTTTTGTTCGGGCCTCGTTTCTTGTTGCCTGAAGATTTGCTCGATCCGGATGGCTGAAAGAAGAAAGATCGATTCATTAATATATCTTCAAGTCATTTAAAACATGTGATGATCACCAGATGCCTGCTTATATAAATATATATACCTCGCCGGTCTTTGTTGTTTCAAGATCAACATTTTCTTCGGCATCATCATAATCATAGTTCATGACTTCATCAATTTGGTCGTCGCGATTGAATATCATATCACCCTCCCGGTGTTGTTTAGAAATTCATAGCCGTCATAATCTTCTTCATTCTGATCATCATCTGGCCCGCGAGGATGGCGTATGATATCGAACAGGGTCTCTTCACCCTCTCTGCCGGTATTGTCCGCCATAGCTTTTATTTAACTAATCCAAAAGAAATATAAAACAATTTAGTATTCAAATTACAATGCATGGATGCAATCAATTAATAAGGAAAAACTGAATCAATCATAGTACATAATAAGCATCATCGAATAGTCTCGAATAATAGATATAATCTCGAATACATCGTCTCGAATAATATATATAATCTTGAATAAATCATCTCGAATATTATATATCAAATACATCACTAGCTAGCTAGCTATCTATAGCAGCTAATAAAGATTGAGTACTGAAGAGTAATCTAGGCCACTCGCGGTTCCTGAGGCGCGGGCGGTGGACAACCAAAGTGAAGGAACCATCACTGGATCATAGCTCGGGTGATCTCCCCAAAGAACCTGCCAGGTATTGGAGAACCTGACGTCCATAGCAGCCATGTAGCGATGGACGTGCTCGTCCTCCTCCCTGACACGGCGACGTACCACCTCCGGCAGGGCCGGCTCCCTCCGCACCGAAAGTGGCCCACGCGAACACCACCAAAGGAGATGAGGGTCGACGACGGGACCCGGGGCCGGGTTCCTCACCAAGCGTCGCGCCCCTGAAGGTAGCACCTCCCAGTGCCAGCCCGGCGGAGCCCAATCCCAGACATGGGTCCTCTGAAGCAGGACGTCGTCGCGAACGGGTCGATGGCGAGGATGCGGGCTGGGCATCGTCGACAACAAATACTATATGCCGCAAAAGTAAAGTAACATTTTTTAAATGATGGATTGTGATGATTTCATATATGCAAATTCTAAATTTTATAACTAAAAATATAAGAAACTAAAAAAACATCGATCATCGTCTAACAATTTGAAATTAATCTAATTCATCTAGCTAGCTAAAACTAACATTTCCAAAATTTCTAACATTTCTATATAACTAACATTTCTATAACATTTGACATTATATATATTATAGCTAACATTTCTATATACTATTTGACATTAATCTAATCTAATTAATTAATTCATCTAAAACTTTATATGAAAAACAGAAAAACAGAAAAAACTAAAAGCTAAAAACAGAAAAATTGTGTGTGTGTGCGCGTGTAGTGTGTGTGTGTGTGCGCGCGCTTGCGTGTGTGTGTGCTATGGCCGGCG
This sequence comes from Triticum dicoccoides, assembly GCF_002162155.2. Classification (NCBI taxonomy): domain Eukaryota; kingdom Viridiplantae; phylum Streptophyta; class Magnoliopsida; order Poales; family Poaceae; genus Triticum; species Triticum dicoccoides. The sequence continues at coordinate 4,612,761 of NC_041384.1, read as the reverse complement.
CCAGCGCGTGGTGTGGCTTTGATCGATTGGAGGGAGGAGAGGGGCCAGGGGAGGGGCTCACAGCGCGCGTGGGCGAGGTCGAGGCGACGGCGACGGCGAGGCGAGGTCGATCCAAGGCGACGGCGACGGCGAGGGGAGGGGACGACAACGGGCCGGTGCGGCGACTGTGACAGGACGGCGACGGGGGCGCCACGGAGTTGACGGGGATGATGCGATGAGGACGGGGGCGTCACGGAGTCGACGGGGACGGCACGACAGGGGCGGCGACGGCGCGGGACGGGGTGGCGGCAGAGATAAGTGGGAGATGAGAAACTGAAATTTTTCGAAGTGTTTCTTATATAGGGGACACCTTTAGTACCGGTTGGAGCCACCAACCGGTACTAAAGGCCTGTTTTGGCTAGGCCAAACGGCGGAAGGGCAGGCCTTTAGTACCGGGTGGTGGCTGGAACCGGTACTAAAGACCCACCCTTTAGTACCAGTTCCAGCCACCAACCGATACTAAAGGTGGTGCGCTGGCGCAGGTGCGGTGCGGCAAGTTTAGTCCCACCTCGCTAGCCGAGGGGCGCCCACACTGGTTTATAAGCCCCAGTGCGGTAGCTCTCTCGAGCTCCTCTCTTAAGCAGGCCTTCCGGGCCTATGTCTGCTGCTATGCCCTGATGGGCCTATTGGGCTAGCGGGCCTGCATCCTGGCCCAATTACAATTTGGGTTTCTAGTCGTATGCAGGTCGCTGTGGCCTAGTAGGTGGGCTTTTTTCATTTAGTTTTTTCTTTTCTGCTTTATTTTTTTAGTTGTTTTTGCTGTATTTAGAGCTTCTTTGTGAATATTTTTGCTTTAGGTACAAAAATTAGAAACTTTCTGTTAGTGCCGGTAGTTTTCAAATTTGAATAGTTTGAATTTTGAATTATTTGAAATTTGTGTGAATCACTAGTTTGTGAATAACTTAACTTTAATAATCAGTAAAGGCATGAAAGAATTTGTTTGCACATAATATTTCTTCGTGTTTCAAATGCCAAAACACATAACTACCCTAACTATTACAGAGATTCCCTCCTGGGTGTGAAACACAGAAAAAAGTGATGATAGTGAAGTCGATCACATCCCAGATCTTTGGGTGTGAAGCATTTTCTTCGCGTGTGTCCCTTTGCGCCGTAAACATGGAAAATCTTCATCATTTAACGGGATGCTCGGGTCCATATTCACTGTGAATGGAGCAATTTCATCAAACTTTTCATAATCTTCTGACATGTCTGTCTTGTTATCCACTCCCATGATGTTTCTCTTCCCAGAAAGAACTATGTGCCGCTTTGGCTCATCATACGATGCATTCGCTTCCTTATCTTTTCTTTTTCTCAGCTTGGTAGACATGTCCTTCACATAGAAAACATGTGCCACATCATTAGCTAGGACGAATGGTTCGTCTGCATACGCAAGATTGTTGAGATCCACTGTTGTCATTCCGTACTGCGGGTCTTCCGTTACCCCGCCTCGTGTCATATTGACCCATTTTCACCGAAACAAAGGGACCTTCAAACCACGTCGATAGTCAAGTTCCCATATGTCCTGTATATAACCATAATATGTTTCCTTTCCCGTCTTGGTTTCTGCATCAAAGCGGACACCACTGTTTTGGTTGGTGCTCTTCTTATCTTGGCCGATCGTGTAGAATGTATTACCATTTATCTCGTACCCTTTGAAAGTCATTATATTTGAAGATGGTAACTGGGACAGCAAGTATAGGTCATCTTCAATAGAGGCGTCATGCATGGTACGTGTCTGCAACCAGCTGGCGAAACTCCTGGTTTGTTCACGTGTAATCCAGTCATCAGACCGTTCCGGGTGTTTGGAGCATAGAAAATTCTTGTGTTCACCCATATACGGAGCCACCAAGGCAGAATTCGGTAGAACTATGTAGTGTGCTTCAGTGAGAGAATGTCCGTCCATACATATTATTTGTTCCCCTCCTAGCGTGGCTTTTCCATCCAGTCCACCAAGGCAGAATGCCGCGATTCAGGAACACCAATCGGCTTAAGGTCAGGAATAAAGTCAATACAAAACTCAATGACCTCCTCATTTTCATGGCCCTTGGAGATGCTTCCTTCTGGCCTAGCACGGTTATGAACATATTTCTTTAAGACTCCCATGAACCTCTCAAAGGGGAACTTATTGTGTAGAAATACATGACCCAAAACATTAATCTCTTCGCATAGGTAAACTAGGACGTGTGTCATGATGTTGAAGAAGGATGGTGGGAACACCAACTCGAAACTTACAAGACATTGCACCAAATCATTCTCTAACCTTGGTATGATTTCTGGATCGATTACCTTCTGAGAGATTGCATTGAGAAATGCACATAGCTTCACAATGGCTAATCGAATGTTTTCCGGTAGAAGCCCTCTCAATGCAACCGGAAGCAGTTGCGTCATAATCATGTGGCAGTCATGAGACTGTAGGTTCTGGAACTTTTTCTCTGCCATGTTTATTATTCCCTTTATATTCGACGAGAAGCCAGACGGTACCTTAATACTGAGCAGGCATTCAAAGAAGATTTCCTTCTCTTATTTGGTAAGAGCGTAGCTTGCATGACCCTGATGTATGCCGTCTTTTCCGTGCATACGTTGCTGGTCCTCCCGTGCCTCAGGTGTATCTTTTGTCTTCCCATACACGCCCAAGAAGCCAAGCAGGGTCACACAAAGATTCTTCGTCACGTGCATCACGTTGATTGCAGAGTGGACCTCTAGGTCTTTCCAATAGGGCAGGTTCCAAAAAATAGATTTCTTCTTCCACATGGGTGCGCGTCCGTCAGCGTCATTCGGAACAGGTTCTCCACCAGGACCCTTTCCAAAGACCACCCTCAAATCCTTGACCATATCATGTACATCAGCACCAGTATGGTGGCGAGGCTTCGTCCGGTGATCCGCCTCACCTTTGAAATGCTTGCCTTTCTTTCTTACGGGATGCCTGCTCGGAAGAAATCGACGATGTCCCGGGTTGTCAGGACCCCGATTCCAGGTCACATCGATCTAGCCGGTAACACCTCATATCACTTTGCGGCCTCACGCACGGTATCCCACTGGTGTCGCCTTACCATGGCCCGGGACCGTTTGCGCCTTTTGGCTCACGTATATGATAGTGTCGCTAGCATCCATATGACAGAGAACCCGGGCCGACATGGCTAGTCGTGAACCCAAAGCGGCACAGACCTATGGAGACAGGCATACATGAATCACATCGAACATGTCGGTCATCAACGAGTGATTTCGGGCTGTAGCACTGGGCTAACAGGACTCCGGGGAACCCCGGGCTGTAGCAAGCTAGGCAGGACTCCGGAAGTCACCGTGTGACATTTCCCCGAAGGGACAGACATAGGGACGAAGTGAAACACATGCCGGCCAGTCAAGTGTTCTGAACAGTAGTGCTGGGCTAGCAGGACTCCGGTGAACCGGGCTGTAGCGGACTACTATGGCTCGAGGAGCACTAGACTATATTTCCCCATACGAAATGCTGCCAAGGATAAACAACTAGATTGTCGGATCCCACTCATACCAAGCATTTCAATCATACACACAATATGCCCGATATGAGTACATACAACATGGCATCACAACAAAACTCTACAACTCAAGTATTTTATTTAAAGGCTCCAGAGAGCCATACATAACATGTTCATACAGACAGGGGTCACATGACCCGACACTCAAGTCATACAAACATACAAGCGCGTGCGGAAGCAACTAGTCTGAGTACAGACTCTAGAAAGAAAGAAGGCTTCTCGAAGCCTGTCTATCTACATAGGGCCGCCATGGCCAGGGTCACCACCTAGGTGGCTAGTCACTCGTCGACGTCAAGGTCTACATAAAACCCATCGGAGGGGGCAGTGTTGTCGCCTGAAATCAACAAATAAGCAAACATGAGTACAAAGGTACCCAGCAAGTCTTACATCAGAACCTACTATACATGTTTATTCTCAAGAAGGTGGTGGGGTTAATGCAGCAAGCCAGCTTTGACTCTTGGCTAAGCTATCCTACGGAACTTCACCAGTAAAATAGTTTTCGCACACGAGTCCACTACTTACCAACACAATACTCCACGGGGATCCTCCCTCGTCACCCTACGAGAGGGCCATCCTCGGTACTCACACTTATCCTGAGTCTTTTAGTAGTATCCATTAACTTGTCTATGAACTGTATATGCAACCAAGTAGTCCTATACCGTGGACGCGGCTATTCGAATAGTTTTATACCCTGTAGGGGTGTACTTCGTCACACATGTTTCCACCACTTAGCGTCTACACACGACATGTGCTCGGCAGACTTCAAGCGAAAACCGACGTGGGTGTAGACCACGACCTGACTAACCTCACAAGTCTCTAGTCTAGGTTTATCGCCTATTCAGGTTCCATCCACAAGGAAATCCGGCCGGGGTGTCCTCAACGGCCCCAAACGATGTGTACAGGGTCCCGAGACGCCAAACGGGCGCCCGGCATACCCGGCCACGGTGTATCTACCGCATCATAGCCCACCCCTAGGGTCAGCACTACGCACGGCCGCCAACACATGTCCTCCAAATACTAGAAACTAGTTGCAACTCCTGGACAGAGGCGAGAGGGGTCAGTAAGTCGAGCGGGGTCATATTTCAGGGCCCAATGTGTGGTAGTAGCTGAATCTTAAATCACGCATACAAATCTCAGTTCTTAGGGACGGCCTCAATGAAACAACCCACCATGTACTCCTACATGGCCTCTCATCGATACCTTTACCAAAACATGTTCAACGCATCCCTCACATTATCGGCATAAGCATTTCACTCTAGCCCATCTCCCAGATGAACCAGACCTGACACAACTCTAAGCATAGCAGGCATAGCAAGGTAAGAATCACATACATGGCTCAATCAACTCCTACACATGCTAGTGGGTTTCATCTAGTTACTGTGGCAATGACAGGTCATGCAGAGGATAAGGGTTCAACTACCGTAGCACACAGCAGTTTGAATCGCATTGTCTTAATGCAGTAAACAAAAGCAGAAGCGAGAACATGGGTTTGTATCGGAATGATCAATGGTTGCTTGCCTGATGGAGTGGTGGCGGGATACTGCCCTTCAGTTGGATACTCGTGAATATCCTCGGAGGCAGAACCTACCACGAAGAACACATCGGAACACAATCAACACATGACGATATGCAGCAATATGATGCATGTTATGACATGGCAATATCATTGTGTCCTGGCCTAATGCAAGCTAAAATAGGAAGGGATGAGCCCATTTGAATCAAAGATTCAAATATTAGCTCATTAGCATGGCATTTATAGTGCATTTCCTTATTCTGCTTAAACAGCAAGGTAAACTTGTTTTGTCATGCATGAAACCATTACAGATGGATAGATTGAATTATTCTGATAATTTTTCATATATAGATTATTTCATTTGGAGTTACGGTTGAATTTATATGAATTTTTGAAGTTTGAACTATTTTCTGGAATTCCTGTATAAAAATAAATCCAGAAAGTGCATTACTGCGTCAACATTGCGTCAGGCCAAGTCAAACCTGACTGGTGGGCCCCTGCTGTCAGCCTCTCAGTGCACTAACTATGTTTAGTTAGCCTAATTACTGGGCAGGGCCCACTAGTCAGTGACTATACTAACTAAACTAACTAATTTTTAGTTAGAAATTAATCTGGATAATTAGCAGAGGGGGGGCCCACTTGTCATTAACTCAGGGGAGTCAACTGGGCCCACCTAGTCCACATCAGTGGTCAAATCCGCCGGTCAACAGGGCTAATCCCGCCGGCGTTGAGTCGCCGGCGAGGCCGAGACGGCGGAGGGCTTCGGAAAACGCCCTCAGGCGAACAAATCGACGGCGGAGACTATCTACGGGTAGCTGGGAACGAGCCGCAGCGTTTGGTGGTGGTAGTTGGGCTCGGGGTGGCCGGAAACATCGCCGACGACGAGCTTGGCGGTCGCCGGAGTCGGGTGAGGTCGGTTTTGAGGCTACGGTGCACGGGAGGAAGAACTGCGGGTGGCTACGGGTTCCTGGTGCTGCACTGAGCACAGTGAGGCACTCGGACGCGTGCTTACACGGCCGTAGCCATGACAGTGACATGGCCGGCGGCGAGGAGCGCTCGGGCTCGGAGGGGGCGGTGGCTATGAGGCGTAATCGAGCACGGGAACTAGGGGGAAAGGAAGAGGAGCTCACAGCGGAGTCGGAGAGGGGGTCAACGAGCTTGAGGAGGTCCTGGCAGCGGCGAATTCGACCGGAGATGACTCAGGTGCCCGAGGTTGAAGACGAGGGCGAAGGCAGCGAAGCAGGGCTTCCGGCGAAGCGTGGCTCGGTAGGGAGGACGAGGGAGTCATGGCGGAGCTAATGGACTCGTCGGAGGCGCGAGGGAGTGGCTGTAGTGGCAACTACGGCGATCGGCGGCGAGGGACGTGCTCGGCCGTCGCGGGGGAGAGTGAGAGAGACGAGGGGGAGAGTGCGAGAGGATGAGAGGGAGACGTGGGGGTCGCGTGGCACTTCAAGGCGTCTCCCGGGCATCGGCGGAAGCAGGAGGTGGCCGGCGTGTGGCCGCGGAGGAGGACGACTGGCAGCGCCAGCAGGCTGGGCCGAGCCAGGTGGCTGGGCCAGCATAGGTAAGGCCCAGGTGGGCTTTCTTCTCTCTCTTTTTTTTGATTTTTGTTTCTGTTTTCTATTTAACTGCAACTGTTTAGCTTTAAATATAATACTAAAACATTTCCAAAAATCCTGAAAATAAATGTGGCCTCTGTTTAGATTATTTCCAACAGGAAACATTTACTCCCAGAATTATTTGAGCACTTAGATTATTTTATAGCATTTAAATGCCCAAATTCAAATACTTATGATTTAATTCAATGACCTTCTGTTGACCTAGAAAATTGTGCACCAATTTTTGCCAGAGGTTCTAACCTAAGACAAAGAGGGTGAACTTTTTATAAGGGCATTTCAGGTTCATTGAAAATATTTTTAGTAAACCCTAGTTGTTTCCAGGGGGTGTTGGGCGTTTCTGCCTTCCCCATTTCAAATTTAAGAAAAATTTAAACATGATGCACATTCTAATGCTTGAACTAGCTAGGGTGTGACAACTCACCCCCACTCAAAATAATCTCGTCCCGAGATTTAGGATCCTTTGGGAAGAAGGCGGGATACTCGAGTCAAAGACGATCCTCCCTTTCCCAAGTGGCTTCGTCCTCGGAATGGTGTGACCATTGAACCTTGAGAAACTTGATATTATGATGTCGAGTGGTACGCTCGGCTTGATCAAGGATACGAACGGGATATTCCCGATAAGAAAGGTTATCTTGTAGATCAAGCGTTTCGTGATCCACTCCATGGATAGGATCCGTGAAGCAACGCCTGAGTTGTGAAACGTGGAAGACATCGTGAAATCTGGAAAGATGCGGAGGTAGTTCCAATTGGCAGGCCACTTCTCCTCCTTTGGCAAGAATGCGAAAGGGTCCAATGTAACGAGGAGCCAATTTGCCTTTGATACCGAAACGATTGGTTCCCTTTAACGGAGTAACCCGAAGGTAAGCCTTCCATCGATTTCATAAGTCATAGGCTTATGTTTACGATCATATTGACTCTTTTGACGAGATTGGGCTGTTTTCAATTTCTCACGAATAACGCGAACCTGCTCTTCCGCTTCCTGAATCATATCCGGGCCAAAGAGTTGTCTTTCCCCGGTTTCTGACCAGTTAAGGGGCGTTCGACATTTTCGTCCATAAAGAACTTCGAAAGGAGCTTTCCCCAAACTAGCTTGATAACTATTGTTATAAGCAAACTCCGCGAATGGAAGGCATTTCTCCCAACTCATTCTGAGCGAGATAACAGAAGCTCGGAGCATATCTTCTAGAATTTGATTGACTCGCTCTACTTGACCACTTGATTGAGGATGGAAGGCGGTACTAAAAGAGAGACGAGTTCCCATAGCATTTTGGAAACTTTCTCAAAATCGAGAGGTGAAGAGACTCCCACGGTCTGAGTTAATTTCCAATGGAACACCATGAAGAGACACTATTCGGGAGATGTATAAATCGGCTAGCTGGCTAGCGGTGATACTCTCACGAACAGGTAGAAAGTGGGCTACTTTGGAAAGTCGGTCGATCACAACGAAGATGGCATTATTCCCTCTCTTGGTCCTGGGAAACCCGGTGATGAAATCCATACTGATTTTATCCCATTTCCATTCAGGAATAGCCAAAGGTCGAAGGGTGCCAGCAGGCCGTTGATGCTCTGCTTTAAGACGACGACAAACGTCGCAGCTAGCAATGTATTGAGCGATTTCTCTCTTCATCCTAGTCCACCAAAACCTCTGGCGTAGGTCTTGATACATTTTAGTACTACCAGGATGAATGGTGAGAGGGGATTCATGAGCTTCCTTAAGGATCAACTAGCGTAGATGTTGTTTCTTGGGAACCACCAGACGGTTCTCAAAAAAGACAGCACCTTGCTCATCCATGGAGAAACATTTAGCAACTCCGCTAGCGATGTTTTCCTTAATCCGGGATATGCCCTTCTCACGCTTCTGGGCAGCTATGATTTGATCCATAAGGGTAGGTTTCGCCACCAGGGTGGATAGGAATCCTCGAGGAACAATGTGAAGATTAAGCTTACGAAATTCCTCATGGAGAAGTGGTTGACTTTGTTGTAACATCAGGTTGTTACAATAGGACTTACGGCTTAGCGCATCAGCCATGACATTGGCTTTGCCCGGGGTGTAAGTTATTCCTAAGTCGTAATCCGAGATCAACTCAACCCAACGTCTTTGCCTGAGATTCAAATCTGGTTGGGTGAAGATATATTTCAAACTTTGGTGATCGGTGAAGATCTCACAGCGATTACCGAGAAGGTAATGTCGCCAGGTTTTAAGTGCATGGACTACAGCTGCAAGGTCTAGATCATGTGTAGGATAATTTTCCTCATGTGGGTGTAATTGCCGTGAAGCATAGGCAATTACCTGACGATCTTGCATGAGTATGCAACCTAGTCCTTGTCGCGAGGCGTCGCAATAGATAATAAAGTCCTTGGAGAAGTCTAGTGGTACTAGTACGGGGGCAGATGTCAGGCGTCTTTTCAGTTCTTGAAAACTGATCTCGCACTGTGGAGTCCACTCGAACTTTTTATCTTTCTTGAGGAGTTCAGTTAGAGGTTTAGCAACCTTGGAGAAATTCTCGACGAAGCGGCGGCAATAGCTCGCTAAGCCAAGGAAGCTCCTAACTTGCTTAACCATCTCAGGTGGAGTCTAATCAAGGACGTCTTGAACTCGCTCGGGATTGACAGCAATACCCTTGCCAGAAATTACATGGCCTAGATAGGTCACTTCTGGCAACCAAAATTCACACTTGGAGAATTTGGCATAGAGGCGGTGCTCTCGGAGTTTCATCAATACCAGCCGTAGATGTACGGCATGTTCCTCTTTATTCTTGGAGTAGATGAGTATGTCATCGAGGTATACTACGACGAATTTATCCAAGTACTCCATGAAGACTGAGTTCATTAACCGAGAGAAGGTAGCCGGGGCATTGGTTAAACCGAAGGACATCACGGTGTACTCGTATTGGCCATAACGAGTAACAAAGGCCGTTTTGGGAATGTCCCCGTTTTTTATTTTGATTTGATGGTAGCCCAACCTCAAATCCATCTTGGAAAAGACTGAGGATCCAGTGAGCTGATCATACAGATCATTGATCCTGGGAAGAGGGTATTTGTTCTTGATGGTGACTAGGTTGACAGGGCGGTAATCCACAACCATTCGATCCGTTCCATCCTTCTTCTTAACGAAGAGGACGGGGCAATCCCAAGTAGAGGAACTAGGACGGATGAAACCCTTTTTCAAGGACTCATCGAGTTGGTTCTTAAGCTCGGCTAGTTCTAAGGGTGCCATCTTGTAGGGTCTTCTAGAGATTGGAACGGTTCCTGGAACAAGGTCTATCACAAACTCGACATCCCTGTCAGGTGGAACACCTGGCAGTTCTTCTGGAAAGACATCCGGGAGGTCGCGGACTACCGGAACATCCTCAAGGTCTGGAAGGGGGTTGGCATTTAGAGAGTAAAGCTGGCGCTTGGCCACTTGAGTTAAGACATTGACTGTCTTGCCCGATGGGTGAGTAAGTTGAACGGTTCTAGTGGCACAATCGATCTTAGCATAATGAGCTCACATCCAGTCCATACCCAAGATGATATTTATGTTGGAGGACTTGAGAGCTATTAAGGATGCAAGGAAGACAAGTCTATTGACAAGAATTTCGTTCCCATGGCTTACTCTAGAAGTTTGCCATCTAGAGACAGGGGTTTGAATTTCCATGGTAGAAGGCATGTCACAGAATGTCATGTTATGCAATCGAGCATAGCTCTCGGATATGAATGAATGGGATGCTCCAGTATCGAAAAGAACAGATGCCGGATGGCAGTTAACAAGGAGCGTACCAAGGACGACGTTAGGATCCTCATGAGCCACCTCGGCTGAAACATAATTGACATGGCCACGTGCAGTGGTGGCCGGCTTGGCGTAGAAAGTCTTCCCCGCTGACTTAGCACGGCCAACGGACTTTCCAGTTTGATTGGGGTTGCTGTTCTGGGGACACTCTCGGGTATAGTGACCCGGCTCTCCACACTTGAAGCACGTCACCACATTGGGGCGTGGAGCAGCATTAGCAGCGGGGCCACCATAGGGCTTCGGCGGTGCAAATTGCTGGTTGGGACGAGGCGCCTCAAAGGATGGCCTCGGAATAAACCTGGGTGGCAGTGCCGTGCTTGGAATCCAGACCCGGCGCTTCTGAGTTCCAGAGCCGGATGAAGAGCCAAAATCACGGGAGTGCTTGCGTGAAGCGTCATAATCAGTGTGGCCCGTCTCAGCACTGATGGCTTTATTGACCAACTTCTGGAAGGATGTGCACTCGTGCAGACGGAGATCGCAGCGAAGCTCAGGGCTAAGTCCCTTGCGGAACCTTGCCTGCTTCTTAGCGTCAGTAGAAACCTCTTCAGGAGCATAACGTGCCAGATTCCCAAATTCATGACTGTAAGCATCCAGACTCAGTATTCCTTGGGTGAAGTTGCAGAACTCCTCCCTCTTGCGATCCATGAGACCTTCCAGAATGTGATGCTCACGGAAAGCCTCACTGAATTCAACCCAAGTAGTGATTTGGCCGACCGGGCGCATAGCTTCGAAGTTTTCCCACCAATGGCTAGCAGGGCCTTCGAGATGATAGGCAACATAGGTAACCTTGTCGGCTTCGGCTACGTTGGCAGAATGTAGCTTGTGGGTGATGATGTGAAGCCAGTCATCCGTGTCGAGGGCTCGACGGAATGGTTAAACTTTGGTGGGTACAACTTGATAAAGTCATTGATTGACACCAAGTCATTTCGTGGGTGGCGTGCAGTGTTCTGCTCAATCCGCTCTAGCAGGCGGTTAGCCTCACGCTTGTTTCTTTCCGCCTCCAGCATCACTTCGGCCAGAGAAGGCGGGTGAGGCAGATTTTCTCCTCTAGCTGCACTGGCTTCCCCCTGCTCTGGGACAGCAGGGTTGCCGCGGGTGTTGGCCATCCTAGGAGAAAACAAGACAACGGTTTAGACAAGGATGGCTCAAACTTAACAAGGAAGTGCAGAATGTAATGGAAAACACGGAATGCAGAGATGTTCATTCGTATGTCATGGTAATATAAAACTGCCATATATATACCAACGATCATACACATCTTACATAGTTTAGTACAAGCCCAGGCTACAGTACAACTATGATGAAAGACATTACATCTTATCGGAGGCATTCCAAGCTCCTATACATTATTTGTCTACACCTCCGGAATTGACTACACACTAAGTCGTATCCCACAAGTCACACGGGACAGTGGAAATACAACTACTACAATACTAGTGGTACTACTACTAACTCAGGCAGCTCCGTAGTAGTTCTCATAGAAGTCGCCTCCGTAGCCTGGAAGTTCAACATGACCATCCTGGAACAGACAGTCCTGAGGAGCCTGTGGACCAAAGGGGCTAGGATGAGGTCATGGACCAACAAACGGTGGCCTGCGGGGACCACGGGGTGGGGTGATGCCTCCCACATCACGCCAATCCACCATGTCTGGCAGAGCTGATCTCACAGGATACAGATCCCTTGTATCCATACATCCAGCTTGCACCGCAGGTGCAAACCGAGTCAATGTGGCCCAATGATCAGCACGGGTATTGAAAAGTTCCAGCCTCAAGGCCCGATTCTCTCGGTCCTTATCTTCAAGCAACTCGGCAGTGGTACGAGTTATTGAGTCCTCCAGAGTGGAGTCAGCATAGATAGCCTGAAGATATCCTTGCGCTCCTGGAAGTGAAGCTGGCATGTAACGGAAGTCGGTGTTCCGAAGCAGGCCAGTCCGGACTCGCAAGATGGTCATCATGGAATAGGCAGCATCCTGCACAGCCATCTCAACAGTAACCCCGAGTCCATAGGAACAGTGAAGGGGCTCGGTAGATCCAGGATAAGAAGGAAATATCCTGACGGTACAGAGATATTGGCTTTGATTAAAGTCGCGGAACTGCTCTTCGACGGTGTATTCGGGATACCAACGGTAGCCCGTCTCGATCATTACCCGGACTAGCATAGCAGTATGACCGGGCACGTCGAGGCGCCGGGTCAGGCGAACCACTTGGTTTTGAACATGGTTGGCTATCTGAAAGCACAACCACAATGCAAAGACATCAGAATTCCTAGGGAAAATTGGACAGTATAACAACTGTAAATGCTCAGAAAAAGACTTGAGACATCCACAACAGTTCGCAATACCACGCAACAACATCATATCAAGGTTCTGATCCAATTAGCAACATACTAAGAATAGTAGAAACTGAACAGAGACTTGTAACAACAATCCTATAAGCTACTACAGATTAGAACACGTGAACCTGATAGAGGAGGAGAGCCTAGTCCTTAACCCACGTTGAATGAGGATAGAATGACTCAGATAAGAGGCATAGGTAAAGGAGTAAAAGAACCTTATGTTCCCTCCCACAATCAATTCCCCTACATATAACTAGAGCATTTCTAGACTCGACATCGACCAGTTTGGCTCAACGAACCTACAGGCAGTCCGGCTCTGATGCCAACGTTGTCAGGACCCCGATTCCAGGTCACATCGATCTATCCGGTAACACCTCATATCACTTTGCGGCCTCACGCATGGTATCCCACGGGTGTCGCCTTACCATGGCCCGGGACCGTTTGCGCCTTTTGGCTCACGTATATGATAGTGTCGCTAGCATCCATATGACAGAGAACCCGGGCCGACTTGGCTAGTCGTGAACCCAAAGCGGCACAGACCTATGGAGACAGGCATACATGAATCACATCGAACATGTCGGTCATCAACGAGTGATCCCGGGGTGTAGCACTAGGCTAACAGGACTCCGGGGAACCCTGGGCTGTAGCAGGCTAGGCAGGACTCCAGAAGTCACCGTGTGACATTTCCCCGAAGGGACAGACATAGGGACGAAGTGAAACACATGCCGGCCAGTCAAGTGTCCTGAACAGTAGTGCTGGGCTAGCAGGACTCCGGTGAACCGGGTTGTAGCGGACTACTATGGCTCGAGGAGCACTAGACTACATTTCCCCATATGAAAGGCTGCCAAGGATAAACAACTAGATTGTCGGATCCCACTCATACCAAGCATTTCAATCATACACACAATATGCCCGATATGAGTACATACAACATGGCATCACAACAAAACTCTACAGCTCAAGAACTTTATTTAAAGGCTCCAGAGAGCTATACATAACATGTTCATACAGATAGGGGTCACATGACCCGACACTCAAGTCATACAAACATACAAGCGCGTGCAGAAGCAACTAGTCTGAGTACAGACTCTAGAATGAAAGAAGGCTTCTCGAAGCCTGTCTATCTACATAGGGCGCCATGGCCAGGGTCACCACCTGGGTGGCTAGTCACTCGTTGACATCAAGGTCTACATAAAACCCATCGGAGGGGGCAGTGTTGTCGTCTGAAATCAACAAATAAGCAAACATGAGTACAAAGGTACCCAGCAAGTCTTACATCAGAACCTACTATACATGTTTATTCTCAAGAAGGTGGTGGGGTTAATGCAGCAAGCCAGCTTTGACTCTTGGCTAAGCTATCCTACGGAACTTCACCAGTAAAATAGTTTTCGCACACGAGTCCACTACTCACCAACACAATACTCCACCGGGGATCCTCCCTCGTCACCCTATGAGAGGGCCATCCTCGATACTCACACTTATCCTGAGTCTTTTAGTAGTATACATTAACTTGTCTATGAACTGTATATGCAACCAAGTAGTCCTTTACCGCGGACGCGACTATTCGAATAGTTTTATACCCTGCAGGGGTGTACTTCATCACACATGTTTACACCACTTAGCGTCTGCACATGACATGTGCTCGGCAGACTTCAAGCGAAAACCGACGTGGGTGTAGACCACGACCTGACTAACCTCACAAGTCTCTAGTCCAGGTTTAGCGCCTATTCAGGTTCCATCCGCAAGGAAATCCGGCCGGGGTGTCCTCAACGGCCCCAAACAATGTGTACAGGGTCCCGAGACGCCAAACGGGCGCCCGGCATACCCGGCCACGGTGTATCTACCGCATCATAGCCCACCCCTAGGGTCAGCGCTACGCACAGCCGCCAACACATGTCCTACAAACACCAGAAACTAGTTGCAACTCCTGGACAGAGGCGAGAGGGGTCAGTAAGTCGAACGGGGTCATATTTGAGGGCCCAATGTGTGGTAGTAGCTGAATCTTAAATCACGCATACAGATCTCAGTTCTTAGGGACGGCCTCAATGAAACAACCCACCATGTACTCCTACATGGCCTCTCATCGATACCTTTACCAAAACATGTTCAACGCATCCCTCACATTACCGGCATAAGCATTTCACTCTAGCCCATCTCCCAGATGAACCAGACCTGACACAACTCTAAGCATAGCAGGCATAGCAAGGTAAGAATCACATACATGGCTCAATCAACTCCTACACATGCTACTGGGTTTCATCTAGTTACTGTGGCAATGACAGGTCATGCAGAGGATAAGGGTTCAACTACCGTAGCACACAGCAGTTTGAATCGCGTTGTCTTAATGCAGTAAACAAGAGCAGAAGGGAGAACATGGGTTTGTATCGGAATGATCAATGGTTTCTTGCCTAATGGAGTGGTGGCGGGATACTGCCCTTCAGTTGGATACTCGTGAATATCCTCGGAGGCAGAACCTACCACGAAGAACACATCGGAACACAATCAACACATGACGATATGCAACAATATGATGCATGTTATGACATGGCAATATGATTGTGTCCTGGCCTAATGCAAGCTAAAATAGGAAGGGATGAGCCCATTTGAATCAAAAATTCAAATATTAGCTCATTAGCATGGCATTTATAGTGCATTTCCTTATTCTGCTTAAACAGCAAGGTAAACTTGTTTTGTCATGCATGAAACCTTTACAAATGGATAGATTGAATTTTTCTGATAATTTTTCATATATAGATTATTTCATTTGGAGTTACGGTTGAATTTATATGAAGTTTGAACTATTTTCTGGAATTCCTGTATAAAAATAAATCCAGAAAGTGCATTACTGCGTCAGCATTGTGTCATGCTGACCTCGGGAGGTCAAAGGCGCCAGCCCAAGTCAAACCTGACTGGTGGGCCCCTGCTGTCAGCCTCTCAGTGCACTAACTACGTTTAGTTAGCCTAATTACTGGGCAGGGCCCACTAGTCAGTGACTATACTAACTAAACTAACTAATTTTTAGTTAGAAATTAATCTGGATAATTAGCAGAGGGGCGGGGGCCACTTGTCATTGACTTAGGGGAGTCAACTGGGGCCACCTAGTCCACGTCAGTGGTCAAATCCGCCGGTCAACAGGGCTAATCTCGCCGGCGTTCAGTCGCCGGCGAGGCCGAGACGGCGGAGGGCTTCGGAAAACGCCCTCACGCGACCAAATCGACGGCGGAGACTATCTACGGGTAGCTGGGAACGAGCCGCAGCGTTTGGTGGTGGTAGTTGGGCTCGGGGTGGCCAGAAACGTCGCCGGCGACGAGCTTGGCGGTCGCCGGAGTCGGGTGAGGTCGGTTTCGAGGCTACGGTGCACGGGAGGAAGAACTGGGGGTGGCTATGGGTTCCTGGTGCTGCACTGAGCACGGTGAGGCGCTCGGACGCGTGCTTACACGGCCATAGCCACGATGGCGACATGGCCGGTGGCGAGGAGCGCTCGGGCTCGGAGGGGGCGGTGGCTACGAGGCGTAATCGAGCACGGGAACTAGGGGGAAAGGAAGAGGAGCTCACAGTGGAGTCGGAGAGGGGGTCAGCGAGCTCGGGGAGGTCCTGGCGGCGGCGAATTCGACCGGAGATGGCTCGGGTGCTCGAGGTTGAAGACGAGGGCGAAGGCGGCGAAGCAGGGCTTCCGGCGAAGCGTGGCTTGGTGGGGAGGACGAGGGAGTCATGGCGGAGCTAATGGACTCGTCGGAGGCGTGAGGGAGTGGCTGTAGTGGCAACTATGGCGATCGGCAGCGAGGGACGTGCTCGGCCGTCGTGGGGGAGAGTGAGAGAGACGAGGGGGAGAGTGCGAGAGGATGAGAGGGAGACGTGGGGGTCGCGTGGCACTTCAGGGCGTCTCCCGGGCGTCGGCGGAAGCAGGAGGTGGCCGGCGTGTGGCCGCGGAGGAGGACACGCGCTCCGCGTCCTTCTGGCGCGAGGAGGATGATGACTGGCAGCGCCAGCAGGCTGGGCCGAGCCAGGTGGCTGGGCCAGCACAGGTAAGGCCCAGGTGGGCTTTCTTCTCTCTCTTTTTTTGATTTTTTTTCTGTTTTCTATTTAACTGCAACTGTTTAGCTTTAAATAAAATACTAAAACATTTCCAAAAATCCTGAAAATAAATGTGGCCTCTGTTTAGATTATTTCCAACAAGAAACATTTACTCCCAGAATTATTTGAGCACTTAGATTATTTTATAGCATTTAAATGCCCAAATTAAAATACTTATGATTTAATTTAATGACCTTCTGTTGACCTAGAAAATTGTGCACCAATTTTTGCCAGAGGTTCTAACCTAAGACAAAGAGGGTGAACTTTTTAGAAGGGCATTTCAGGTTCATTGAAAATATTTTTAGTAAACCCTAGTTGTTTCCAGGGGGGTGTTGGGGGTTTCTGCCTTCCCCATTTCAAATTTAAGAAAAATTTAAACATGATGCACATTCTAATGCTTGAACTAGCTAGGGTGTGACACAGGTACACATTCTTCTTACAATTAGCCAAATATATACTGTCGGTATCGTCCAAACAGTGCGTCCATGCGCGGTATCCCTTGTTTGTCTGTCCTGAAAGGTTACTGAGAGCAGGCTAATCATTGATGGTCATGAACAGCAACGCCTTTAGGTCAAATTCTTCCCCCATGTGCTCATCCCACGCACGTACACCTGTTCCATTCCATAGTTGTAAGAGTTCTTCAACTAATGGCCTTAGGTACACATCCATGTCGTTGCCGGGTTGCTTAGGGCCTTGGATGAGCACTGGCATCATAATGAACTTCCGCTTCATGCACAACCAAGGAGGAAGGTTATACAAACATAGAGTCACAGGCCAGGTGCTATGGTTGCTGCTCTGCTCCCCAAAAGGATTAATGCCATCTGCGCTTAGACCAAACCATACGTTCCTTGCGTCATCTGCAAACTCCTTCCCGTACTTTCTTTCGATTTTTCTCCACTGCGACCCCTCAGCGGGAACTCTCAACTTTCCTGTGACGCCCGAATAATTAAGCTACAGTAATCCCACGTTATTGATGCCATGTCACCTCGGTTATTGTTGCTAATCTCGCGTTAGTTCGAAACCGATTCAAATTCAAAATTTAAAATCAAGCAAACAATAAAAGTTTTGAAATATTAAAACTAAAATGTTAAATAAATAGTAGATAAATCAGAGCCTATGATAAAATGGTAAACAACATTATTGAAATTTGATAGGTGACTTAAATAACCTCAAACAGTGGTTGAAAACATTATTTAATAACCTTTTTATTAATACAAAATAAATGTGAAATGATATTTACCCCAAACTAGTTGTTGTGGTAGGATATATTGTGCTGTGATTTGTGGGCCAGCTGTCATATTTTACAAAACTCATTTGGTGCCCAGACAATTAGCAAAAACAAAAAAACAAAAATAAGAAAAAGTAAAACAAAACAAGACAAACAAAAGAAAAGAAAAAGAGACCCCTCCCCCGAACTGGGCCTCGACCCAGCAGGCCATCAGGCCAACCAGCCCAACTGGGCAAAGGCCCAGCCGGCCACCCCACTCCCCCCATAACCCCCACCCCTGGTCAAACCCTAACCCAACCACCCGCACTCCTCCACCCGATCTAGATTGGATCGGGGCTCACAAGCACGCCGCCGCCGCTGCCCGGAACGCCGCCTCACTGTCCTCCTCCTCGACCCCTCGCTGGAGCTGCCCCAACGGACTCCATCGTCGACGTCG
>NC_041384.1:4537199-4593909 GCF_002162155.2 Triticum dicoccoides | reverse complement strand
GGCTCCGCCACCTCCCGCCTCTCGCTCCACCTCGCAGCCGACGTCCTGCCGCTGCTCACTCGCCGCCCCACTCCGGCCTCCCTCGCCGCGGTCCGCCTCCCTAAGCTGGCCGCTCGCCGCGGCTCGTATCGCCGCGCCCGCACCAGCCACGGCCTCGCCTAGCGTAGCCGCACGCCGCCGCTGTTGCGTCCCGCCTCCGTCTATGCTGCCCGCGCGCAGCGCCACTCCCCTCGCCACCGGCGCCGCCCTGCTGCTCTCCTGCCGGTGTTCCCCTCCGGTGACCGCCCGGCCTCGCCACGGCGCCCTGGGCGTGTGCCCGATTGGGTTGCGCCCGAAATCGTCGCCCGTGCCCGTTTGCCCTCTGCGCCCGTGCCCACTAGCCCCTTTGGAGCAATGACAGGTGGGCCTAGCCTAGAACGTTTTATAAAAAAAAAGAATTTTAAAAATATAAAATTATAATCAATTAATTAATTACATAAATAATTAACTTAAGTAATTTTGATTAATTGAACTAAACAAATAATTAAACTAATTAAACATTAGTCATCTAATTAACCTGGTTAGTTAATTAGCTAATTAATATGTATGACAGTGGGGCCCACCCCCCTAATTAATACTAATTAGGCTAATTAAAATGTTTAATTAATATGTGTCACTGACCAGTGGGACCCCCCGGTCAGGTTGACCAGTCAACTCTGTTGACTGCTGATGTCAGCATGACATCATGCTGATGTCATTAATCCATTTTTCGAATTAATTTAAATAATTGATTAAATTCCAGTAATTAATAAAATCTTTAGAAAATCATATCTTTTAATCCGTAACTCGGATGAAAATACTTTCTACATGAAAGTTGTTCAGAACGACGAGACTAACCCGTATACGCAGCCCGTTCGTTCGCCACACACCCCTAACATACCAAACTCACAACTTTCCCCCTCCGGCTCCTCTGCCCAAAAACGCGAAACACCAAGGATACTTTCCCGGTTGTTTCCCCCCTTCACCGGTATCACCTCATACCGCGTTAGAACACGTCTAGCTCTGCCTGTTATCCTGTTATGCACTTGCTTGCTATGTATTTATTGTTTCTCCCCCCTGTTCTCTTCGGTAGACCCCGTGACGATGCTGATGCCCCTGTGGTCGACTACGTCACCGACGACCCCTCCTTCTTGTCTGAGCAACTAGGCAAGCCCCCCCCCCTTGATCACCAGATATCGCCTATTCTCTCCTATACTGCTTGCATTAGAGTAGTGTAGCATGTTACTTCTTTCCGTTTATCCTATCCTGATGCATAGCGGGTCCTCGCTACTACTTTTGTTACCTTTACCTGCAATCCCACATGCTTAGTATAGGATGCTAGTTTTCCATCAGTGGCCCTACATTCTTGTCCGTCTGCTGTGTTATACTATCGGGCCGTAATCACTCGGGAGGTGATCACGGGTATATACTATACTTTATACATGATACATCTGGTGACTAAAGTCGGGTCGGCTCGAGGAGTACCCGCGAGTGATTCACGGATTGGGGGCTGAAAGGACCTTTGTCGCGATAGCCCTCTGGGTGGATCTTTGTGGCGGAGCGATAGGGCAGGTTGAGACTACCTGGGTGAGAGGTGGGCCTGGCCCTGTCGGCGTTCGCGGTTATTTCAAAATAACATGCATAACGAGTTCTTGGTATTTGATCTGATTCTGGCCATTTGGTCTATACGCACTAACCAACTACGTGGGAAAGTTATGGGCACTCGATGTCGTGGTATCAGCCGAAGCCTTCGTGACGTCAGGGACTGAGTGGCGCGCGCCGGGTTGGACCGCGTAACGTGACTTCCTTTGTAATGGAGGTTGCTAGGTCTGCTCGCTGGCCGCGTTCGCAACTTGCAGGTGTGCTAAGGGCGATGGGCCCAGACCCCCGTGCGCTTAGGTTTAGACCATCGTGCTGACCTCTCTGTTGTGCCTAGGTGGGGTTGCGACGTGTTGATCTTCCGCGGCCGGGCATGACCCAGAAAAGTGTGTCCGACCAAATGGGATCAAGCGTGTTGGGTTATGTGGTGCACCCCTGCAGGGAAGTTTATCTATTCGAATAGCCGTGTCCCTCGGTAAAAGGACGACCCGGAGTTGTACCTTGACCTTATGACAACTAGAACTCGATACTTAATAAAACACACCCTTCCAAGTGCCAGATACAACCCGGTGGTCTCTCTCTAAGAGGGCGACGAGGATGGGATTGCCGGGTAGGATTATGCTATGCGATGCTACTTGGAGGACTGCAGTCTACTCTCTTCTACATGCTGCAAGACGGAGGCTACCAGAAGCGTAGTCTTCGACAGGATTTGCCATCCCCCTCTTATTCTGGCATTCTGCAGTTCAGTCCACTGATATGGCCCTTTACACATATATCCATGCATATGTAGTGTAGCTCCTTGCTTGCGAGTACTTTGGATGAGTACTCACGGTTGCCTTGTTCCCCCCTTTTCCCGCTTTCTTTACCCGATTGCTGCGACCAAACGATGGAGCCCAGGAGCCAGACGCCACCGTTGACGACGACTCCTACTACACTGGAGGTGCCTACTACTACGTGCAACCCACTGACGATGACCAGGAGTAGTTAGGAGGATCCCAGGCAGGAGGCCTGCGCCTCTTTCGATTGTATCCTAGTTTGTGCTAGCCATCTTATGGCAACTTGTTTAACTTATGTCTGAACTCAGATATTGTTGCTTCTGCTGACTCGTCTATGATCGAGCACTTGTATTCGAGCCCTCGAGGCCCCTGGCTTGTATTATGATGCTTGTATGACTTATTTATGTTTTAGAGTTGTGTTGTGATATCTTCCCGTGAGTCCATGATCTTTATCGTACACGTTTGCGTGCATGATTAGTGTACGATTGAATCGGGGGCGTCACAAGTTGGTATCAGAGACGACTGCCTGTAGGAATCCCCCTTTCCAACTGCTTGGCCGAAGTTGAGTCTAGTCGATGAAAACTGTTTTACTAACATGGTTGTGCGGCTCATGGGCCCACGTCGCCATTGGGTGGTATTAGGATCTTTTATTCCTTGCCTATACTCTGGGACTCTGAGCTCTCTTCTATTCGGGTTAAACGATTTTACTAACTCCGACTCTAGGTTCTCGTAATTACTTCCTCCCGGAGAGCCCCTTATTACAGACGATCGCTTGCTGCACCAGAAGTTTCTGAAGATGCTATTTGATGTTTTACCTAGACACTTATGCCCACCGCCCTTGCAAATTCACTACCACCGAGACATCCCTATGGATAAGTACTTATACTTGCCATCCATACCTTCATTCTCGATTACTATTTTTAGTACAAGATACCCGAAGCCGCTTCCCGCTATTCTGAGAATCCTTTGTGCTTACTGCCTTGCAGTCTCTTTGCCACCTGAATACCCCTAAGTATAATTCCTCACACTTATGGTTAATTCCACAGCATCCTATTGCTCTTGAATTCCTTGAATTCCTGCATTATGGTCAATTCCACATTTCTAGTAATCTCCGTTGACATCCTTTGTCACTATCATTTTGAGTCCATTGATTCAAAATATTGCGAATGCTCGCAATCCTCAATCAGATCCTAGAATTCATCCTTTCGGCTCAGACATCATTTTAAACATGAGTTGGATCTCGACCAATCAAATTGTTGTCAATTTTACCCCTAAGCTTACTCAACCTATCCATCCTTAATCTAAGCGTTTGCTTCTGATCCATTGATTTGGAAATCATAACTCCTTTACATGTGATCTTTGAATTAGCCAGTTGCTTCTATAATCCAATGCCTTTGCATTGTTTCTTCCTCTGGTTGAGTACCGATACTCACGTTACCTCCGTTATGGACCGCCACGCCCATTGCTGGGTTGTTATCTGATGGTATCATACACATTCAAATCTTGTGAGTTCTTTCCCTGATGCATAATGCTTTGACAACCATGCTCTACTTTCGAGCTTGTGTTAATTACTCCTAAAAATTCATGGTATATGTTTCTAAGATGCCCCGATGGGTTGAACCTATGCCTTCCTTAATCTGTGCGAACCCGAAAACTACTACGGGTCGTACTCTACCGGTGTTATGACAGATAAAATTTCAACACCACAACCTCATTGAAGACGAGAAGTGAATGAAAGGTTATGCACTAAAGAAGTGGGAGTCGACCTTGAACTTTGTGTTCATGCACATGGACATGATGTAGATCCTATCGTGGAAACTTCTTGTAATAATAACTATTTCCTTGATAAATATCATCTGGTATCTGTGAATTGATCCATTGCAACCGTGGTTCCGACCATGATTGTTCTCCTTTGACTCTATTTCTCGGGCAAGTTCAAGTACTTGCCTTCTGCAGACCAGTACGCCTTCCCAACCTCTATTTTGATCTGCCTTCGAGTGCCACCCCCTGGTATCTCGAGGATATCTTGCCATCGCACTACATCTTATGAATTTCTGATGAAGTAGTACATTTCCCTGTCATGGTCACTCCAATGGTTCTGGGTTGTCGTCATCCGAGGACTCCGAGAATTGAATCGAATCCGCACGGCAATTCAGTACTCCTAGTACTTTGTTGTTGAGAAGTTTAATACTCCATCATGTCATTCCTAGCCTGATCGGCTACATCATTATCATGCTAAATTTAATCGTGCTACCTGGTCCTTATTCCCGGAGCACAACTTTCAACGATGAGCTAAGCTTGCGTCGATTTGCATCGTCATATCATTTCACCTTGAACAACAAACTTGATTTCGAGTTTGTGTCCTAACCATCGTTCCAATAACCTTTCGCTTCATCATTCGTTTGACTTGATGTCATCGTCGATCGATTACATATTCGTGAAATCTCTCGACAAATGTGTCATGATCATCATCTGTATTCCGAGCTTTTCCATTATATCAATTGAATTCATGATGAGAAATACCATCCTTGCCTCGATGATTTGTGATATCGTTGACCACTTTATTGTCTTCCCTCCAACACAAACTTGCTCATGTTTTGTGATATACCTTGAGATCCTTGCTATCCAGCCTTTGTTCTTCTTTACCTTGGGGTGTTACCATCTGTTATGTCAGGATTGTTATGAGAATTTCACCACCTCTGGAGAATTCTTGATACAAGTGATACTTATCACGATAACCATTCTAATACTGATCATGCTACCTAAGCCCATATTTCGGGTGCACCATTCGACCAATGTTTAAATTGTGTATGTTTCCCTCGAGCATACATCATTAGGTCATTTGATCTGAAAAATGTTATCACCATGTTCACATGATTGTGGAAATCCATCCTTTTGGAATTCTCGATGAATGGTCACTGAGTCCATAAGCCACCTCCTCATCCTCTCCTTGGCTTAATGATGAACCCTTGTTCGGAACTCACTTTCATAGTTCATTTCCCGAGAATCTTACATTGTCATCTCGTCAATGTGTGTTACACCTTTTCTTCTCAGGCACCCTGAGTCTGAGGTATCCTAACACCGACCAGATCTGAATCCCGGTCAGATATGATGGTTGGAATATATTTCCAAGGGTAATAACAATGTTCTTTTATGACCCGGTAAGGTGGTGTCATGCCCAGCACACCTGGCCGGAGGACCTACTGTTATAGTTTCCTTTTTAGCAAGATTATCCATTTTTCCATGAGGAAATTGAAAGACTTATTCTATGAGTTGTTCCTGATGGATCCTTTGTATCCAAAGTCTGACCTTGCTTGAAGACCATGCCAATGTTATCTCGAAGCATGTCAGTGATACTCCGATTTTCAATAAGAGCACTTGAAGAACAATGCTAAATTTTCTTTGTCCATTATCCAAACACCGTTGCTTGGGTTATGTCATGAAATTCCTCTCCCCTTACCGAAATGGTTTTCTACTTTCTATCCTGTCATGGATATCATGTTCTGTTTGTCCTTGGGAAGGATATATCCCTGAAACATGTGTTTAAACACATTTTCCCTTCCATTGTTCTGTTTAGTCTGATGATCACCTTTTCCTTTCCATGGCTTTGTTTAACCTTACTGGTGATCTATATGATCTAAGCAGTATTATTCTCCTGCTTAGGTAAGCACCTCGTTGAACCACTCTGTCACTAAGACCCTATTAATATGGTTGATAACGTTCCGGTAACCACCAATGGACGAGAACTTTACCTATTGGTCTGCCTCCTTTCAACGAGCAGGAAGATGGTTCTCTTCGTCCCTCGCCCTTGGTACCGACATTGCCGACATAATTGATAGGCTATCCTTTAACATGCCTGGTTATCATGACTGTGCAAAATATCACCGCCCTTTCTACCTTTAACACACATGGTGGGCCCATAACCCACAGTTCCACAGGATCGAAACCTGACTCACCTATACACCTCTTGTTCCCAAGGTTGCTCCTCGCGCGTGGCCTCATAAGTAATTCACGAGCCACCTTTGGAGAGCTCATCAATTCTGGTATCAGACAAAATACTTATTCCCGTTGCTTTGAACCCCGTTCACGCCCCGTTTCAGGCATCGAACGTTTGTTTGTCCGCTTGAAACTTCACATGATACCTCCTTACTATGCTCTCGATATTTTCGTAAGTTTCCATTCGAGAGTTACTTCCGCGGTTCCGCCACCTTCCTCGATGTTATCGACCAGATAGTCGACCTTGCGGAGGTCTGTTCTCTCGGACTGCCCACCCTTTATTCTTTCGTAAGTACGATGGAGTTCCTGATGAAAGGATGCCGACATTCTTATGATTACCCGAAGCAGAGAAATGAAGCATCAATGTAATGGATCGACCTCTTCGAGAAGAGCAACCAAGGCCGAGAAGATCCGTTAGGATTTCGTAACTAGACCTTTCCCCCTTCTCTACCTCTTAAATCTCTGGACGAGATTTCTTGTAGTGGAGGAGAATTGTGACGCACGAATAATTAAGCTACAGTAATCCCACGTTAATGATGCCACGTCACCTCGGTTATTGTTGCTAATCTCGCGTTAGTTTGAAACCAATTCAAATTCAAAATTTAAAATCAAGCAAACAATAAAAGTTTTGAAATATTAAAACTAAAATGTTCAATAAATAGTAGATAAATCAGAGGCTATGATAAAATGGTAAACAACATTATTGAAATTTGATAGGTGACTTAAATAACCTCAAACAGTGGTTGAAAACATTATTTAATAACCTTTTTATTAATACAAAATAAATATGAAATGATATTTACCCCAAACTAGTTCTTGTGGTAGGATATATTGTGTTGTGATTTGTGGGCCAGCTCTCATATTTTACAAACTCATTTGGTGCCCAGACAATTAGCCAAAATAGAAAAACAAAAATAAGAAGAAGTAAAACAAAAAAAGAGAAAAAGAGACCCCTCCTCCGAGCTGGGCCTCGACCCAGCGGGCCATCGGGCCAACCAGCCCAACTGGGCAACGGCCCAGCCGGCCACCCCACTCCCCCCATAACCCTCACCCCTGGTCAAACCCTAACCCAACCACCCACACTCCTCCCCCCACGTCGTTTCCCCCCGATCCAGATTGGATCGGGGCTCACAAGCACGCTGTCGCCGCTGCCCGGAACGCCGCCTCACCGTCCTCCTCTTCGACCCCTTGCTGGAGCTGCCCCACCGGACTCCATCGCCGACGTCATTTCCGTCTACAAGGCCGTCCCCGTCTTCTTCCTCACGCCTCGCTTCCCCATACCCTGCATATCGATGTGAGCCGCCGCCTCCCTCCTCCCTCTCTGCTTCCGCAGCACCGTGCCCTTCCACCCACAATGCCGGCCACTACCGCTGCTCTACTGTCGCAGCTGCTGCTCCGCTACCGTCGCCATGTCTCACCCCGCGCCCTGCTCCCCGCAGCGCGTGCCGAACTGTCGCGGCCCTTGCTGCCTGCGCCCGCGGCCGGCACCCATGCCCGCACGCGCCCCCTGTCGCGCTCGCCGCGACCTTCATCCCCGGCGCGCGCATGACCCTGGACACGCCATGCCCGTGACCCCATTTCGGCTCCGCCACCTCCCGCCTCTCGCTCCACCTCGCGGCCGACGTCCTGCCGCTGCTCACTCGCCGCCCCGCTCCGGCCTCCCTCGCCGCGGTCCGCCTCCCTACGCTGGCCGCTCGCTGCGGCTCGCATCGCGCGCCCGCACCAGCTACGGCCTCGCCTAGCGTAGCCGCACGCCGACTCTGTTGCATCCCGCCTCCGTCTGTGCTGCCCGCGCGCAGCGCCACTCCCCTCGCCACCGGTGCCGCCCTGTTGCTCTCCTGGCGGCGTCCCCCTCCGGTGACCGCCCGGCCTCGCCACAGCGCCTTGGGCGTGTGCCCGATTGGGTTGCGCCCGAAACCGTCGCCCGCGCCCGTTTGCCCTCTGCGCCCGTGCCCACTAGCCCCTCTGGACCAATGACAGGTGGGCCTATCCCAGAACGTTTTATAAAAAAAAGAATTAAAAAAATATATAAAAAATTATAATTAATTAATTAATTACAGAAATAATTAACTTAATTAATTTTGATTAATTAAACTAAACAAATAATTAAACTAATTAAACATTAGTTATCTAATTAACCTAGTTAGTTAATTAGCTAATTAATATGTATGACACTGGGGCCCATCCCCTAATTAATAATAATTAGGCTAATTAAAATGTTTAATTAATATGTGTCACTGACTAGTGGGACCCCCTGGTCAAGTTGAGCAGTCAACTCCGTTGACTACTGACGTCAGCATGACATCATGCTGATGTCATTAATCCATTTTTCGAATTAATTTAAATAATTAATTAAATTCCAGTAATTAATAAAATCTTTAGAAAATCATATCTTTTAATCCGTAACTCGGATGAAAATACTTTCTACATGAAAGTTGCTCAGAACGACGAGACGAACCCGGATAAGCAGCCCGTTCGTCCGCCACACACCCCTAACATACCGAACTCGCAACTTTCCCCCTCCGGTTCCTCTGCCCAAAAACGCGAAACACCGAGGATACTTTCCCGATTGGTTC
Source organism: Triticum dicoccoides (assembly GCF_002162155.2). Lineage (NCBI taxonomy): Eukaryota > Viridiplantae > Streptophyta > Magnoliopsida > Poales > Poaceae > Triticum > Triticum dicoccoides. The sequence continues at coordinate 4,584,944 of NC_041384.1, read as the reverse complement.
CCCCTTCACCGGTATCACCTCATACCGCGTTACAACACGTCTAGCTTTGCCTGTTATCCTGTTATGCACTTGCTTGCTATGTATTTACTGTTTCTCCCCCCTGTTCTCTTCGGTAGACCCTGTGACGATGTTGATGCCCCTGTGGTCGACTACGTCACCGATGACCCCTCCGTCTTGTCTGAGCAACCAGGCAGGCCCCCCCCCTTGATCACCAGATATCGCCTATTCTCTCCTATACTGCTTGAATTAGAGTAGTGTAGCATGTTACTGCTTTCCGTTTATCCTATCATGATGCATAGCGTGTCCTTGCTACTACTGTTGTTACCTTTACCTGCAATCCTACATGCTTAGTATAGGATGCTAGTTTTCCATCAGTGGCCCTACATTCTTGTCCGTCTGCTGTGTTATACTATCGGGCCGTGATCACTCGGGAGGTGATCACGGGTATATACTATACTTTATACATGATACATGTGGTGACTAAAGTCTGGTCGGCTCGAGGAGTACCCGCGAGTGATTCACGGATTGGGGGCTGAAAGGACCTTGGTCCCGACGGCCCTCTGGCTTGATCTTTGTGGCGGAGCGACAGGGCAGGTTGAGACTACCTGGGTGAGAGGTGGGCCTGGCCCTGTCGATGTTCGCGGTTATTTCAAAATAACATGCATAACGAGTTCTTGGTATTTGATCTGAATCTGGCCATTTGGTCTATACGCACTAACCAACTATGTGGGAAAGTTATGGGCACTCGACGTCGTGGTATCAGCCGAAGCCTTCGTGATGTTAGGGATTGAGTGGCGCGCGCCGGGTTGGACCGCGTAACGTGACTTCCTTTGTGCGCCTAGGTTTAGACCAGCGTGCTGACCTCTCTGTTGTGCCTAGGTGGGGCTGCGACGTGTTGATCTTCCGCGACCGGGCATGACCCAGAAAAGTGTGTCCGGCCAAATGGGATCAAGTGTGTTGGGTTATGTGGTGCATCCCTGCAGGGAAGTTTATCTATTCGAATAGCCGTGTCCCTCGGTAAAAGGACGACCCAGAGTTGTACCTTGACCTTATGACAACTAGAACTGGATAATTAATAAAACACACCCTTCCAAGTGCCAGATATAACCCGGTGGTCACTCTCTAAGAGGGCGACGAGGAGGGGATCGCCGGGTAGGATTATGCTAGGCGATGCTACTTGGAGGACTGCAGTCTACTCTCTTCTACATGCAGCAAGACGGAGGCTGCCAGAAGCGTAGTCTTCGACAGGATTAGCTATCCCCCTCTTATTCTGGCATTCTGCAGTTCAGTCCACTGATATGGCCCTTTACACATATATCCATGCATATGTAGTGTAGCTCCTTGCTTGCGAGTACTTTGGATGAGTACTCACGGTTGCCTTGTTCCCCCCTTTTCCCCCTTTCTTTACCCGATTGCTGCGACCAGACGATGGAGCCCAGGAGCCAAACGCCACCATTGACGATGACTCCTACTACACCGGAGGTGCCTACTACTACGTGCAGCCCACTGACGACGACCAGGAGTAGTTAGGAGGATCCCAGGCAGGAGGCCTGCGCCTCTTTCGATTGTATCCCAGTTTGTGCTAGCCATCTTATGGCAACTTGTTTAACTTATGTCTGAACTCAGATATTATTGCTTCCGCTGACTCGTCTATGATCGAGCACTTGTATTCGCACCCTCGAGGCCCCTGGCTTGTATTATGATGCTTGTATGACTTATTTATGTTTTAGAGTTGTGTTGTGATATCTTCCCGTGAGTCCCTGATCTTGAATCGGGGGCATCACATTTCCGTCTTTCTTACGGTCTTCTCTGTCCCATCGGATCGCCTTGGCATGCTCTTTGTTTTGGAACAAACGTTTCAACGGTGGTATTATAGGAGCATACCACATCACCTTGGCAGGAATCTTCTTCCTGGGGCGCTCGCCCTCGACATCACCAGGGTCATCGGGGCTGATCTTATAGCGCAATGCACCGCATACCGGGCAAGCGTTCAAATCCTCGTACTCACCGCGGTAGAGGATGCAATCATTACGGCATGTATGTATCTTCTGCACCTCTAACCCTAGAGTGCAGACAACCTTCTTTGCTTCGTACATACTCTCGGCCAATTCGTTGTCCTTTGGAAGCATATTCTTTATCATTACCAGCAACTTTCCAATCCCTTGTCAGATACACCATTATCTGCCTTCCATTGCAGCAATTCCAGTGTGGTGCCCAGCTTTTTCTTGTCACTTACGCAATTCGGGTACAACAATTTTTTGTGATCCTCTAACATGCGCTGCAACTTCTTCTTCTCCAAATCACGTGTGCAGTTTCTCTTTGCATCGGCAATGGCCCGACCTAGATCATCAACGGGCTCATCTAATGCCTATTCTTCAGCTTCTTCCCGCATTGTCGGCTCAGCTTCTTCCCGCATTACCGGCTCAGCTTCTTCCCCCATTGTTGTATCATCATATTCTGGGAACCCATGGCCAGGATAGTTGTCGTCATCCTCTTCTTCTTCATTGTCTTCAATCATAACCCCTCTTTCTCCATGCTTGGTCCAAACATTATAGTGGGGCATGAAACCGGACTCAAACAGGTGGATGTGAATGGTTCTTGATGTAGAGTAATTGTGACCATTCTTACAGCCAGCACATGGACAAGGCATAAAACCATCCGCCCGCTTGTTTGCCTCAGCCGCAAGCAGAAAAGTATGCACGCCATTAATGAACTCGAGAGAGCATCGGTCATCGTACATCCATTGCCGCTCATCATTAATACACAGCACCAAAAACACCAAATTAATACAATACATAAAGTTCATACAACACTTAAATGCAACAAGCAAATAACTCTCTAGCTAAAGCATTTAAATGCAACAACAAATGCGATCAAGATCGCAACTAAGGTAACAATTGATCCAACAGCATAATGATACCAAGCCTCACTATCAATGGCATATTTTCTAATCTTTCTAATCTTCAAGCGCATTTTCTCCATCTTGATCTTGTGATCATCGACGACATCGGCAACATGCAACTCCAATTCCATCTTCTCCCCCTCAATTCTTTTCAATTTTTCTTTCAAATACTCGTTTTCTCTTTCAACTAGATTTAACCTCTCAACAATAGGGTCGGTTGGAATTTCCGGTTCACATACCTCCTAGATAAAAATATCTATGTCAACTTGATGGGCATAATTTATCATAAACACGAAATGCAACAAATAGTTTTAAAAGAGAATATACCACATCCGAATCATAACAAGGATGAGGGCCGACGGGGACGGATATCAAAACCATGGCACTATGTATAACAAACAACGTATGGGTAAGATAATTATACGACTAACTATATATCCAAATCACACAAACATCAATTTTTTATATAAAATTACATGAACAAGAGGCTCACCACAAGGTGGTGCCGGCGACAGGACGGTGCGGTCGATCGATGGTGGTTACGACGGAGATTTAGAAGGCACTAAGTAAACCACACCTACATATGCAAAGTAAGTGTTATTTTGACCTCAATTTGCATATAAATCAAATAGTACCAAATATAATTCCTCCCAAATTACTAAAACCCACAATTAGTCACTATATAAACCAATGCAAGAGCTAATCTAGCAATGAGAGATGAAAGGACAAAGTTGCTAACCTTTGTGATCATTTGAATGGATGGGGCCTGCAAATCTTGACAAATTTGGGGCAAATTTTGTGATGAACTCAAGATGAAGAAGGATAGAACAGAGGAGAGGGAGAGGGGAAAGGGGGAAGAACATAGTGCTGGTGGACGAAGGGTTTATATAGGACGACCTTTAGTACCGGTTCGTGCCACGAACCGGTACTAAAGGTGTTGGAGGGGCCCCACTTTGACAACATCCTGCCACCACTTTCATTAGTACCGGTTCGTGGCACGAACTGGTGCTAAAGGTTTGCCATGAATTGGTACTAAAGAGCTCCTCCCGCCTAGCCGTTGGAACCGGCACTAATGGACACATTAGTGCCGGTTCTGTTACAAACCGGGACTAATGTGTCTCACATTTGACCCTTTTTCTACTAGTGTTATAATAAGAGTGCAGACGCTCCTCCATCCGGTTCCTAGTACTAGTATAGTACGTACCTTTATGGACTATAGTAGTAGTACTACTCCTAGTAAACTTTGCGCTTGGTTGTTTGGGAAGTCGAACAATAATAGCACTAGTAGTATAGTGTATGCTTCTGGCAATCTAACACCGAATTAACTGTTGCACGTCCACCGCCTGAGCGAGGGAGAGCTTGCATTAGTCAAAAGTTTCTCCTTGTCTTGCGCGCAAGCTTCTCCCGTCCTGCAACCTTCTCCTTGTTCGGCAAGTTGACGGGACACAGCAAAGTAATGCTAGTCCATGCTGCCTCCTCTCTGGTTAATATGGCTTAATTTCAAAGGAGATAAATACACTGTCTGTCACTGTATATTTGTAAAAATATGGTCAGTGGACTTCATAATACGCTCATTTCGCTCAATATATATATATTTTCCGGTGTTCATACGGTCACTAGCTCACCCTGACTGAGTATGTGTGTGCATGCACGTGTAGGTTGAGCACTTGAGCGTGACCGTGTGTGTTCCGTTGTGTGCTCGGACATGAATGCATTAGGGTGTCGCGCGCGTTTTTACGTCCATGTGTACGTGTGACTGTTGCATACACATAGGGGGAGTACGTGTAGGGGCCACTAAGGAGCAGTCAAATCACACATTAAGTTAGTCGGAAGAAGCAACCATCATTTCACTCTTGAATGACACGTACGCAATATAAAATGGTTGATATGGAGAGAAAAAAACCACTATATATACACTAGCAAGAGCCTAAGCTACAAGCCTGCTTGCTTAGGTTGCTCTCTTCACAAGCATAGAACGACGGGCCTGATCCCTCAGCTGGGGGAAGGGAACAATGTTCTGTGTAGACGCGGTCGACATTGGCGAGGGAGAAAACCCACAGTTGGTGCGTCCCAATCGGGGGTCACCGCGGTATGGCCCGATGCCGCGTCCCAACCGCCCTTCTAGCGACAGCCCGATGTCCCAGGTAGTCCATCTTCCTTTTGGAGCCGGCTTGCTCCACTGCCGTAGCTCCATCTCCATGTCGATCTTTCTCTACTTCTACCGGCTTCTACTTGTGATGAGTTTATGTCTCATGAACTAGTGCCAGTACTATTATTCTAATCACACTTCTTCAATATCTTTGCCATTAGGGATGCTCAGGTCGATATTAGTGGAACTGCACAAAAGCATCGTATGATCCGAGGGTGCCAGCCGTCTTTCCTTCGACAGGTTCTACCTGGCCAGGAAATTAAATCATGTTTAGGGTTTAGCGTTTAAGTCGTAGTGACCCCATTAGTAGTTTTTCTATCGTAAACGCTCTCACAACTTTTTTCTTTAGTTGTGAAGTAAATATTGGCTATGATCTATGAATCATTGAGATGCATCAGCTTGCGTGTTAGTTTTCCTTTGTATTTGATGGAATGTTCTAACGGGGCAACCTTGGAATAGGAATGAAAATGGAGTGGAAAAGTTTCCGTTTTTCCAGAGAAAAAATGCAAACGGAGAGAAACCAACGTTTCGTTTCGTTGGATCGCGCCATTGAGCAAAACCAACGTTTAAATCACGTCTGTCGTGTTCGTGTCTCACCATCCTCCACGGCTCGACCCCACACGGTCGCTCGGCATGCCACTCACCACAAACCGAGTAGTATACCATAACTTTCCTGCCTGCTTGTCGATGGATCGCGCCATGGAGTACTAGCACTACTGGAAGAGATTGACGAGTAGGGGGAGGACAGCTAGCTGTAGCACGGACACCCAAGAACTTTTTACATGCATGTTGTAGCCGGCTATTGCGAGCTTTGAACGCGGAGCAGCCGCGTGCACCCGGAAGCGGCGCGGGCGACGCTCTCTCGGCCGGCGCGCCGCTTCAACGCCGGCGCCAGTGAGAGGTCGCGTCCACTCTGGCAGGGCATGAATGAGGCACTGACCGTTTCGGGCGGGAAGCACGTGCGGGTGATGAAGAGGGTTCGGGTTGGTCAGGACGGGCCGTGGCAGCAGTCCGGACGTGCGCAAACAAGAGATGATGTACGTTAATATTGCTGTGTATATAATTTGCAACGTAAATAATGTGCCAGTTGGACAAATATGATTGGAGATGGAGATGGAAATGGAATTTTACGTAAACACGGATATGCATGGCTATGTCTATGTGTGTGTGCGCGACGACTCTCGCGACCTGGAAGCGTGGGCGTGTTCTCGATCGAGTTTTCTTTCTTGGTACGTTAGAAAAACAGTTTGTCTAATTCACATATAGATGTTATTTAAGGATATCACATCTAAGCTCCCACAAGTATATAATGTAGCAATAAGAAACAAAAAAAAACTAGGAAAATACCACAAACAGAGTGGACATCAACTTATATGTGACATAACTATGTCACATCTAGATGTGTCCTAGACAGACCCTTAAAAAATTGTCCGCCAGTTTTCGTTTCTTTTTTCCGGGAACGCGCGTATTCTATTTAAAACTACTGCTATGGAGAGATTTTTTTACTCCATTATAGCCTCTTGTTTGATAGAGTTTCTCGCGTCTCGCTCTCTCACCCTCTCCATATCAAAACAAGATGACAGTGTCCACTCTATCTGTCTCCTCACCGGTGGTCACAGATCCGCCCGAATCCCGTCTGCTGCGGGAGGTGAGGAGGTGCAGCTTTCACGTTGTCGCCGTCGGCGACGGAGGAAGCCGATGCGCACCGTCCTCTCGGAGCCGGCGCTAGCACGGACGAAGATCCTCCGCGCCCTTGTTCGCTGCCGTTGTGTGGGCAGATCCCGCCCGCCCGACTAAACGACATCTCGCCGACCTGAGGTATAACTCCTTGTACTTGTCCAGCTCCCCAGGTCGCTGCGTGTGGGTTTTCTTCTATGCGACTACTCCCCAGCTCCCCATGCATAGTAGCTAGGGTTCGTCGGCTGGTCCAACATCACCTACTAGTACTACTACTAATATTATAGAGGAAATGCCACTCAAAAAGTTGTATTGATTTATGCCTCGGTGGAGGTATACATGTTGTTTCGACAAAAACTACATGGTGGTTGTGCGGTCATTGTCCATATGGTGGTAGTACTATCACTGGTAAAATGAAGAAATGCTTTTTTCTCGGGTATCCTGGTTTAGTTCCCATGAAGAAATGCTTCTGTTTGTTGGTGTACTTTTAATTAATTCTTATTGACAATTGAGATGTCGTTGCTAACCCTTTTTTATATTTTTGGAAATAGCGATGCGTGTCTCCATACCCGTGCATGTCTTCCTCAATTTTAGTGGAACTGCACAAAATTGGATGGCCATTGTTGTTCCACCTCACTATCCTCTGCCACGTGGTTCTTCCTTCCTCGAGCTTGATTACTGAGAAGAAACAGACCAGAGTGAGGATTTGTCGAACTTCTTAGGTGCCTCACCCTAACTTGATGCCAAATGGATGATGCATCACCATGATGACCTATCGATGCTCATGGTTGCATCGGCTGGTGAAGCTGATCGATTTTCGATGAAAAACAAGTTGTCTTCCATCAGTAGCTAGTCAAACTTTGTAATACTCCCAAACCTTTCCGATAATTGAAATTAAATTTCTTTATTTGTACACACTCTCACACATGTCCGATAATTTGGCGCATGTGTGGTTGTTCATAGTGTACCACACGTGAAGGATAGGAAGTGCGACCAGGACGCGTGGGCGTGGATCGTTAGTTCATCGGAAGTAGTACTAGTTTTCTTCACTGTACATTAAATAAAGAGTTTTGTTTCGTACATACATAATTTAAAACGATTGTTATGGAGAGAATAAGAAAACCACTCCACTATATATTAGTCGTATACACGAGAGTACTATATGGATGCAGCTTCATTGACTTAGTGCACCTGCCTTTGGATTTATGAAAGGTGGGCCCAAAATGTGGCTGGCTCACCTGTCATACAGCTAAAAGCAGGTGCAGTGAAGGCACCAGAGCCCAGTCCGTACTACAGTAGTATATATATAAGCGGGAGCCTCAGCGCTTGTTCGCTAGGGTTTGCACTCTCCACACACTGGCCGCACTACATATATGTTACACGCTGGAGGCTCAACGTTCATTTGCTAGGGTTTGCTATATTCACATTCTCTCACCCTCTCTTCACCAGATCTAAACAAGACTGCATTGGCCTCTTGTCTCCCTCTCCCCCCTCACAGCTGGTGAAGGAGGCGTTTGTATCCCGTCGCACCGGGAAGGGGAGGAGGTGCATCGTTCACTCTATCGCCTTCGGCGAGGGAGGCAATCCACTGCCGGCTGCGCTGTTCTCTTTCACCCAGTGCCTGTGCGGGAGGGCCACCGACCCCTTCTTCCTCGCTGTCGTACGTAGTGTGGGCAGATCCGGCTTCCCGCCGCACGCCTTGCCACATCCCGACGACCCAAAGGTATAAGTTTATTTGAAACCGTCGTTGCTCTAGCTGCATGTGGATCTTTTTCGATCTGTAGTCGAATCTAGGTCTTGGTTCAAAGAGGAAAGAAGGGTGCAGTGGGCTGGAGCAAGAATCTAGGACGTGGTTAAATGAGGAAAGCAGGGGCGGAAAGTAGTATAGACTGGCTATCCAGCCGCTTTGTAGGTCGAAAAGGGAAAATGGGGTAACCCAGTACACACATCTGTAAGGAACCAATCTCTTTCTTGAAAAGGGAAACAAACTGGGGGTCGGGTAGTTTGTGCATGACTAGATTTGCTGCCCTCACATAGGAAGAAGGTTCAAAGAGAACAAATATGGGACCAGCGCATATATGCTGCTTGGCTACATACTCTGCATCACCCATTTATACGTGTGGACGCACATGGTGCTGGCATGTCGCATGCAGCTATTTTGCTATTGTTAATCTAAGAATGCCGCCGGAAAATTGAAATAATGCCACTATTAAAAGTAAATTACATTTTTTAACGAATGTTGTTTCAAGAGAATGTCTCTGTTAATATGAATCAATGCAACCGTTTTAGAAATGCTACTATCCTACTTTGTTTTCCATCCAAGATAAGTTAGATGCTTCTTTCTGTCACCGTTTGTTTCATCCTCCTTTATCGGCAAGTAATTGTTTCCTTTTTGCCTCTGTTAAAACAGGGGTATCGATTCAACTTGTTGCTACTACGACATTTTGCTTCGCTACTCAAAATACTTTTGTTTTAGGAGTGTTTTGTGCAGTTCAACTTGAATGTCGCAGCGGTGACTTTGCTTAATTTTTGTGGAACTGCACAAAAGGAGATCGAGATTTGTTTCCAGTCTTCATGGCGAGTTGTTTCAAATCTTGGTCTCAACCACATGATGTGCAGTGTGCTTTGAGATGTTGTGCTTGTTTTGGTACTGTTTTTTCCCATCAAGTAGTGAACAAAAATGGGACCAACCCAGACATGATGCTTGTTGCTTTGTTACAACAAATTCAGCATCACCCCCTTTATAAGCCAGTAGTTGATGCCACTCTCAGAATTAACTACTGATCTGTTTTAAGATAATTTCTCTGTTAATATGAATCAATGCAACCATTTTAGAAATGCTACTGTCCTATACTTTGTTTTCCATCAAGATAAGGTAGATGCTTCCTTTTGTGGCCGCATGTTTCATCCTCCTTTATTGGCTAGTAATTTTTTCTTTTTTGCCTCTTAAAACAGGGATATCTATTCAACTTGTTGCTATAGAAAACTTAAATGTCACACCGGCAACTTTACTTGATTTCAGTGCAACTGCACAAAACTTGATTGGATTTCCTATTCGTGTTGGTAGATTCATATTTTATCTTGGTCGTCTCATGAAAGGTCAGTGCAGGCCTTCATCCACATGATTGTGCAGTGTGCTTTGAGATGTTGTGCTACTTGTATTGGTACTGTTTTAAATAAATGATGAATTGAAGCTATTGTATTGTTGTCTTTTCCCATTAAGTAGTGAACAAAAATGGGACCAACCCAGACATGATGCTTATTGATGTCTACTACACAACCTTCTTCTTGTAGACGTTGTTGGGCCTGCAAGTGCACAGGTTTGTAGGACAGTAGCAAATTTCCCTCAAGTAGATGACCTAAGGTTTATCAATCGGTGGGAGGCGTAGGATAAAGATGGTCTCTCTCAAGCAACCCTGCAACCAAATAACAAAGAGTCTCTTGTGTCCCCAACACACCCAATACAATGGTAAAGTGTATAGGTGCACTAGTTCGGCGAAGAGATGGTGATACAAGTGCAATATGGATGGTAGATATAGGTTTTTGTAAACTGAAAATATAAAAACAGCAATGTAGCAAGCGGTAAAAGTGAGCGTAAACGGTATTGCAATGATAGGAAACAAGGCCTAGGGTTCATACTTTCACAAGTGCAAGTTCTCTCAACAATAGTAACATAATTGTATCATATAACTATCCCTCAACATGCAACAAAGAGTCACTACAAAGACACTAATAGCGGAGAACAAACGAAGAGATTATGGTAGGGTACGAAACCACCTCAAAGTTATTCTTTCCAATCAATCCGTTGGGCTATTCCTATAAGTGTCACAAACAGCCCTAGAGTTCGTACTACAATAACACCTTAAGACACACATCACCTAGATACTCCAATGTCACCTCAAGTATCTGTGGTTATGATTATACGATATGCCTCACACAATCTCAGATTCATCTATTCAATCCAACACAAAGTACTTCAAAGAGTGCCCAAAGTTTCTACCGGAGAATCACGACGAAAACGTGTGCCAACCCCTATGCATAGGTTCATGGGCGGAACCCGCAGGTTGATCACCAAAACATACATCAAGTGGCACGTGATATCCCATTGTCACCACAGATACGCATGGCAAGACATACATCAAGTGTTCTCAAATCTTTAAAGACTCAATCCGATAAGATTACTTCAAGGGGAAAACTCAATCCATTACAAGAGAGAAGAGGGGGAGAAGAAACATAAGATCCAACTATAATAGCAAAGCTCGTGATACATCAAGATCGTGCCAAATCAAGAACATGAGAGAGAGAGAGAGAGAGAGATCAAACACATAGCTACTGGTACATACCCTCAGCCCCGAGGGTGAACTACTCCCTCCTCGTCATGGAGAGTGCCGGGATGATGAAGATGGCCACCGGTGAGGGTTCCCCCCTCCGGCAGGGTGCCGGAACAGGGTCCCGAGAGGATTTTGGTGGCTACAAAGGCTTGCGGCGGTGGAACTCCTGATCTAATCTCTGTTTTGGAAGTTTTAGGGTACATGGATATATATGGGAGCCGGAAGTACACCGGGGAGCCACGGGGGCCCCACGAGGCAGGGGGCGCACCACCACCCTCGTGGGCAGCTCCCGTATCTTCTGACGTGCACTCCAAGTTCCCTGGGTCTTATTCGGTGAGAAAATCACGTTCCAAAAAGGATTTTTCTGTTTGGACTCCGTTTGATATTCCTTTTCCTCGAAACACTGAAATAGGCATAAAACAACAAATCTGGGCTGGGCCTCCGGTTAATAAGTTAGTCCCAAAAATAATATAAAAGTGGATAATAAAGCCCAATATTGCCTAAAACAGTAGATAATATAGCATGGAGCAATCAAAAATTATAGATATGTTTTTTTTGAATATTTACTGTAGGGTAAAAACCCCACAGCCCTTTATTGCAGTCACCCAAAAAAACAAACTGTACAGAAAGGGAAGAAAAGATTACAAACCTAAACTAAAGGGAAGAAGAACTTACAATTACATAAGGGAGTTGACCCAATCTACAAGCCTAGACTTATAGCTATCCTTAAACCTATGTGACAGGAGTAGAATATCATGTACAAAACTGCCCCTCCAGGCAGTAAAAGTAGCCTGGACGCCCCTGAAAGTTCTCCCATTTCTTAGAATCCAGATATTCCAAGCAGCTGTGAGCATAAATTATAGATATGTTGGAGACATATCACTTGTTGCTTTGTTACAACAAATTCATCACCACCCCCTTTATAAGAAAGTAATTGATGCCACTCTCAGAATTAACTACTGAATCTTATTTCAAAACTGCAACACTTGTTAGGGATTGTCGAGATTACCATTTTTGTGGCCGCATGTTTCATCCTCCTTTATTAGCCAGTAATTGATTCCTTTTTTTGCCTCTGTTTAAACAGGGATATCTATTCAACTTGTTGCTATTGCGACATTTTGCTTCGCTACGCAAAACACTTTGCTTGATTTCAGTGCAACTGCACAAAACGAGATTGGCTTTCCTATTCGTGTTGGCAGATTCGTATTTTATCGTTGTTGGTCTCATGAAAGGTCAGTATAGGCCTTCATGCACATGATTGTGCAGTGTGCTTTGAGATGTTGTGCTACTTGTATTGGTACTGTTCTAAATAAATGTTGAATTGAAGCTATTGTATTGCTGTCTTTTCCCATTAAGTAATGAACAAAAATGGGACCAACCCAGACATGACGCTTGTTACTTTGTTACAACAAATTCAGCATCACCCCCTTTATAAGCCAGTAATTGATGCCACTCTCAGAATGAACTACTGAATCTTATTTCAAAACTGCAACACTTGTTAGGGATTGGCGGGATTACCATTTTTGTGGCCGCATGTTTCATCCTCCTTTATTAGCCAGTAATTGATTCCTTTTTTGCCTTTGTTTATATAGGGATATCTATTCAACTTGTTGCTATTGCGACATTTTGCTTCGCTACGCGTAACACTTTGCTTGATTTTAGTGCAACTGCACAAAACAAGATTGGATTTCTTATTTGTGTTGGCATATTCGTATTTTATCTTGTTCGTCTCATGAAAGGTCAGTACAGGCCTTCATCCACATGATTGTGCAGTGTGCTATGAGATGTTGTGCTACTTGTATTGGTACTGTTTTAAATAAATGTTGAATTGAAGCTATTGTATTGCTGTATTTTCCCATTAAGTAGTGAACAAAAATGGAACCAACCCAGACATGATGCTTGTTGCTTTGTTACAACAAACTCTGCATCACCCCCTTTATAAGTAGATGGAAGCACATACTGTTGTTGTGCCCACTCTACCCTGGAACTGTTTATGCTTTTCGTTAATCTAATGCCGCTGGTAAAATTAAGCAATGCCACTCTCAGAATTAATTAACTACTGAATCTTAGTTCAAAACTGCAGCACTTGTTAGGGATTGGCGGGATTACCATTTTTGTGGCCGCATGTTTCATCCTCCTTTATTGGCCAGTAATTGATTCCTTTTTGCCTCTGTTAAAACAGGGATATCTATTCAACTTGTTGCTATTGCGACATTTTGCTTCGCTTAATTTTGGTGGAACTGCACAAAATGAGACCGGATTTCCATATATATGTTGAGATCTCTTTTAGATCCATCTCAGGCGTAGATTCAAATCTTGGTCTTGAAAGGTCAGTACCTACTTTCCTCAGAATTAACTACTGAACCTTAGTTCAAAACAGCAACACTTGTTAGGGATCGGCGGGAGTACCATTTCTGTTAGGGATCGGCCGGAGTACATGTTTAAGAAATGTATTGTTCAGATAATGTCTCTATTATTATATATCAGTTACAGTGTTTTACAAATGGTACTGTCCTCCTTTGTAGTTCTTTCTACATGTTTAACAAAGGTATTATTAAGATAATGTCTCTGTTAAAATGAATCAGTCGCATTGTTTTAGGAATGATACTTTTATGCTTTTTCGTTCTTTATACATCTTGAAACGAGGCATTGTTAAGATAATGTCTCAGTTAATATGAATGAATCACACTGATGGAGAATTGCTACTCTCCTGCTTTGTTTCCCATTAAGATAAGGTAGATCAGTAGATGTTTTTCTTCTGGGAGTACAAGTAATCAACCGTTATTTCTCAGTAATTGTTTCCCTTATACCTTTTGTTGCTTACAGGGATATCAAAATTAAAGCTCGGTTTTATTCCAACTTCGATTTTAGTTCAACTGCACAAAAGGAGCCAATGTGTCCAAGGAAAACTGCTGCATTACTAGTGAGGGAGTCCTTGATAAGGGGGTATCCGGACAGCCGGACTATAACCTTTGGCCGGACTGTTGGACTATTAAGATACAAGACTGAAGACTTCGTCCCATATCCGGATGGGACTCTCCTTGGCGTGGAAGGCAAGCTTGGCAATACGGATATGTAGATCTCCTTCCTTGTAGCCGACTCTGTGTAACCCTAGCCCCCTCCAATGTCTATATAAACCGGAGGGTTTAGTCCGTAGGACACAATAACAACAATCATACCATAGGCTAGCTTGTAGTGTTTAGCCTCTCCGATCTTGTGGTAGATCTACTCTTGTACTACCCATATCATCAATATTAATCAAGCAGGAGTAGGGTTTTACCTCCATCTAGAGGGCCCGAACCTGGGTAAAAATATCGTGTCCCTTGTCTACTGTTACCATCCGCCTAGACGCATAGTTCGTGACCCCCTACCCGAGATCCGCCGGTTTTGACACCGACATTGGTGCTTTCATTGAGAGTTCCTCTGTGTCGTCATCATTAGGCTTGATGGCTCCTTCGATCATCGTTAGCGATGCGGTCCAGGGTGAGACTTTTCTCCCCAGACAAGATCTTCGTATTCAGCGGCTTTGCACTACGGGCCAATTCGCTTGGCCATCTGGGGCAGATTGAAAGCTACGCCCCTGGCCATCAGGTCAGGTTTGGAAGTTTAAACTGCACGGCCGACATCCGCGGAGACTTGATCTTCGACGGATTCGAGCCCTTGCCATGTGCGCCGCACTGTCACGATGGGCATGATCTAGCTCTGCCGCCGGACAATGTTCAGGAGATTGCACCTGCAACCACTCTGACCTTCCATTCGGAGCCAACTGTGCCATCCATGGACGGGTGGTTGGACCCCGCCATGAAGGCTGCAGACTCAACGGCGGTCGAGCTGAACACAAGCCTTCCCCTTCGCAAGGCCCGTGACTCCGCGCTGCCGGACTCCCCTTCGGACTCCGAGCCACCCGCACCCCTGCCAATCGAATCCGATTGGGCGCCGATCATGGAGTTCACCGCCACGGATATCTTCCAGCACTCGCCCTTCGGCGACATACTGAATTCACTAAGGTCTCTCTCTTTGTGAGGAGAGTCCTGGCCGGATTACGACTGGCAGGATTGGGATGCGGACGACGAAGAAATTCAACGCCCACCCACCACCCACTTTATAGCCACTATCGATGACTTGACCGACATGCTCGACTTCGACTCCGAAGACATCGACGATATGGACGACGATGTAGGAGACGAACAGGAACCAGCACTTACAGGGCACTGCACAGCCGCGTCATCGCATGATGTATACATGGTGGACACACCCAAAGGAAACGACAACGAGGAACGAGAGGACGCAGCGAAGGATCGTTCCCTCGAAAAGCAGTCAAAGAGGCGGCGTAAGCGCCGCTCCAAACCCCGCATCGACAGAAACAGTGGTCATACAGACCCAGCCACAGAGGAGGGCGAGTCGGCGGACGACAAACAAGGCAACTTGGATAATCAAGCCGAACAACCCGTCCCCGGCGAAGATAACAGTCTGGATGACCTCACATCAGACAAATTCCTGGAGCAGAAGAACCTCCATAAAAAGCTCATCGCCACTGCGCGTAGCCTAAAAAAGCAGAAGCGGAAGCTCAAAACTGCGAAAGATGCACTAAGAATCAGGTGGAGCAAAGTACTCAACACCCCAGACAAATATGGCGGCAGTAGCCACACAAAGAGCTACCCGAAGCGAAAGCTACTGCCCGAATTTGATGAGGAGGCCTTAGAGCCCCCGCAATCAAAAAACAAAGCAGCCATCCGGTCGGATAGATGACCTCACGGCCAACATAGAGCGGCAGACGACGCCGCACACAAGCCAGCACGTGATCCACACGAGGGCCCGCATCAAAAAGATGGTCCAACCAGATCTATCTACGGGCCAAGAAAGCACGCCCTAGCAAGCAATGCAACACAACAAATATCCGAACACCACGGCACACCCAAATACAGGGGTGCCGCGCACCCCCTATGTTTCACTGATGAGGTGCTGGACCATGAATTTCCAGCGGGATTCAAACCCGTAAACATAGAGGCATATGACGGAACGACAGACCCAGGGGTCTGGATTGAGGATTATATCCTCCATATCCACATGGCTCGAGGAGATGATCTCCACGCCATCAAATACCTACCCCTCAAGCTCAAAGGGCCAGCCAGGAATTGGCTCAAAAGCCTCCCCTAAAACACTATTGGAAGTTGGAAAGAGCTCGAGGACGCCTTTCGGGCAAATTTTCAAGGGACCTATGTCCAACAACCGGATGCTGACGATTTAAGTCATATAACTCAACAGCCCGGAGAGTCGGCCCGAAAACTCCGGAACAGGTTTCTTACTAGAAAGAACCAAATAGTCGACTGTCCGGACGCCGAAGCCTTAGTAGCTTTTAAACATAGCGTTCGAGACGAATGGCTCGCCAGACACCTCGGCCAGGAAAAGCCAAGAACAATGGCCGCATTAACAAGCCTCATGACCCGCTTTTGCGCAGGCGAGGACAACTGGTTGGCAAGATCCAGCACCAGTGACCCAAGTACGTCCGAAGTCAGGGATGGAAATGGGAAACCACGATGCAGCAAAGACCAGCGCCGGAATAAGGAAAACAGCCCGAAGAGCACGACAGTTAACGCCGGATTCAAAATCTCTGGGCGGGGTCAGCAAAAGCTGCCTCTCAAAGACAACAGAGACGAGCTATCCAGTCTTAATAAAATTCTGGACAAGATATGTCAAATCCATAGCACCCTTGATAAACCTTCAAATCACACCCATAGAGAATGTTGGGTATTCAAACAATCCGGCAAACTCAACGCCAAACACAAGGGGCTGGATACACCAAGTGAAGACGATGACGAACCCTGCAAGCAAAGCACTGGGGGATAGAAGAAATTCCCATCAGAAGTAAAAACAGTAAACGTGCTACACGTGACAAAGGGGAGAAGCAAGGTGGCGCCCATATATATATGTGCCCTAGAGCCTATCACAACGGAGTCCCGCCATTGGTCATCCAAACCGATCACCTTCGACAATCAGGATTACTCCGGAAGTATCCGGCACACAGGATGGGCTGCCCTGGTGTTAGACCCGATAATTGACAGATACTACTTCACACAAGTCCTGATGGATGGCGGCAGTAGTGTCAACCTGATATATCAGGACACGGTCCGCAAAATGGGGGTAGAACCAACTAAAATTAGCCATAGCAATATTTCCTTTAAAGGAGTAACACCAGGCCGAGGGACTCGTTGTTCGGGCTCCCTCCTACTAGAAGTCATTATGGCTCTCCCAATAACTTCCGTAGCGAAAAGCTAACATTCTACATCGCTCTGTTTAAAAGTGTCTATCAAGCACTACCGGGACATGACGCTTTCGCCCGCGTTAACGCAATACCGCACTATGCATCTCTTACGCTTAAGATGCCCGGTCCACAAGGCATCATTTTAGTAAAGAGAAACATTGAGCGCTCCTTGCGCGCGGAAGACTGTGCGGCTGCTTTGACAGCCACACACTAAACTGCCTCACCAACCTGAGCGCCTAATAGGTCGTTGAGGGAGTCCTGGATTAGGGGGTGTTCGGGTAGCTGGACTATACCTTCAGCCGGACTCCTGGACTATGAAGATACAAGATTGAAGACTTCGTCCCGTGTCCGGATGGGACTTTCCTTGGCGTGGAAGGCAAGCTTGGCGATGCGGATATTCAAGATCTCCTACCATTGTAATCGACTCTGTGTAACCCTAACCCTATCCGGTGTCTATATAAACTGGAGGGTTGTAGTCCGTAGGCAATCAACCCCATACGCAACAATCATACCATAGGCTAACATCTAGGGTTCAGCCTCCTTGATCTCGTGGTAGATCTACTCTTGTACTACCCATATCATCAATATTAATCAAGCAGGAGTAGGGTATTACCTCCATCGAGAGGGCCCGAACCTGGGTAAAAAACATCGTGTCCCTTGTCTCCTGTTACCATCCGGCCTAGACGCACAGTTCGGGACCCCCTACCCGAGATCCGCCGGTTTTGACACCGACATTGGTGCTTTCATTGAGAGTTCCTTTGTGTCGTCGCCTTTAGGCCCGATGGCTCCTTTGATCATCAACAACGATACGGTCCAGGGTGAGACATTTCTCCCCGGACAGATCTTCGTCTTCGGCGGCTTCGCTCTGCGGGCCAATTCGCTCGGCCACCTTGAGCAGATCGAAAGCTACGCCCTTGGCCATCAGGTCAGGTTTGGAAGCCTAAACTGCACGACTGACATCCACGGGGACTTGATCTTCGACGGATTCAAGCCACAGCCAAGCGCGCCGCACTATCTCGATTGGCATGATATAGCTCTGCCGCTGAACAGCGCCTTGGAGGCGGCATACGCATCGGTTTCGACCATTGATTCGGAGCCTACTGCGCCGATCGAGGATCAGCGGTTGGACGCTACCTCAGGGGCTGCGATCTCAGAGGCGATCGAGTCGAACTCCGGCCCCGCACTCCGCATGGCTGATGACTCCGAGGAGCCGGATTCCTCTCCGAACTCCGAGCCCCCCGCGCCCCTGCCGATCGAATCCGATTGGGCGCCGATAATGGAGTTCACCGCCGCAGACATCTTTCAGCGTTCGCCTTTTGGCGACATCCTGAATTTTCTTAAGTCTCTCTCTTTATCAGGAGAGCCCTGGCCGGACTACGGTCAGCGAGGGTGGGATACGAACGATGAGGAAATTCAAAGCCCACCCACCACCCACTTTGTAGCCACTGTCGACGATCTAACCGACATGCTTGACTTCAGCTCCGAAGACATCAACGGCATGGACGACGATGTAGGAGACGAACAGGAACCAGCACCTGTAGGGCGCTGGAAGGCCACCTCGATCTCGTCATATGACATATATATGGTGGACACTTCCAAAGATGGAGATGGCGATGGAACAGTGGGGGATGACGCCCCCAAGAAACAACCAAAGCACCGGCGTCAGCGGCGCCGCTCTAAATCCCGCCAAAGCAAAAACGGTGATTCCGGCACGGGAGATAATACTACCCCGGATAGCACCGAAGAACACCCTCCTCAGCAAGATTCGGCATAGGAAGATGGAGAAGCCAGCCCTCATGAGAGAGCGGCAGACCGAGAGGTCAAGGATGATAACTATACGCCTCCCTCCGAAGACGAGGCAAGCCTCGATGACGACGAATTCGTCATACCATCAGACCCCGCCGAACAAGAGCGTTTTAAACACAGGCTTTTAGCCACGGCAAGCAGCCTCAAGAAAAAGCAGCAACAGCATAGAGCTGCCCAAGATTTGCTAGCTGACAGATGGACTGAAGTCCCTGCGGCTGAAGAGCATGAACTCAAACGCCCCTCCAAGAGTTACCCGAAGCGCAGGCCGCTACCCCGATAAGAGGAAGAAGCACCTACATCACCAGCGCATGACATGGTAGACCGGCCACCTCGCGGCCGCGACAGAGAGGCCTCTCGGCCCTCCGCCCAAGCCATGCCCCGACGCCGCTCAACTAAGGCACGGGAAAATGTGCCCGACCTGCGAGACATACTGGAGGATAAGGCAAGACAAACAAGATTGATCTACGGATCGCGCAGGCGCCCTACGGCATGTGACAATGATCTTCACGCCGGATACAACAAATCCGGCCGGGCTGAACACAACAGACATAGCTCTTCCGAGCTGCGTTGTGATATAGCCCAGTACAGAGGCGCCGCACACCCGCTATGCTTCACGAATGAAGTAATGGATCATAAAATCCCACAGGGTTTCAAACCCGTAAACATGGAATCATACGATGGCACAACAGATCCAGCGGTATGGATCGAGGATTATCTCCTTCACATCCACATGGCACGCGGAGATGATCTACACGCCATCAAATACCTCCCGCTCAAACTTAAAGGACCGGCCCGGCATTGGCTTAACAGCTTGCCAGCAGACTCAATTGGTTCTTGGGAGGACCTGGAAGCCGCATTCCTTGACAACTTCCAGGGAACTTACATGCGACCGCCGGATGCCGATGACTTAAGCCACATAATTCAGCAGCCAGAGGAATCGGCCAGACAATTCTCGACACGGTTCCTAACAAAGAAAAACCAGATAGTCGACTGTCCGGACGCAGAGGCCCTAGCACCCTTCAAGCACAACATCCGCGACGAGTGGCTTGCCCGGCACCTGGGACAGGAAAAGCCGAAATCCATGGCAGCCCTCACGACACTCATGACCCGCTTTTGCACGGGAGAAGACAGCTGGCTAGCTCGCAGTAACAACTTATCAAAGAACCCTGGTAATTCGGATACCAAGGACAAAAGTGGCAGGAAACGTCGAAATAAGCAAAAACATCGCGTTAATAGCGACAGCAATGAAGACACGGCAGTCAATGCCGGATTCAAAGGCTATAAATCCGGTCAGCGGAAAAAGCCATTCAAAAAGAATACTCAGGGCCGGTCTAGTTTGGACCGAATACTCGATCGCTTGTGCCAGATACATGGCACCCCCAAAAGGCCACCCAATCAAACTAACAGGGATTGTTGGGTGTTCAAGCAGGCAGGCAAGTTAAGGGCCGAAAACAGAGACAAGGGGCTGCACAGCGACGACGAGGAGCCCAAGCCGCCGAACAACAATGGACAGAAGGGCTTTCCCCCACAAGTGCGGACGGTGAACATGATATACGCAACCCACATTCCCACGTGGGAGCGGAAGCGTGCGCTACGGGACGTATACGCGATGGAGCCAGTCGCCCCAAAGTTCAGCCCATGGTCCTCCTGCCTGATCACTTTTGATCGAAGGGACCATCCCACTAGCATCCGTCATGGCGGCTTCGCCACATTGGTTCTCGACCCAATCATCGATGGATTTCATCTCACAAGAGTCCTCATGGACGGCGGCAGTAGCCTGAACCTGCTTTATCAGGATACAGTGCGGAAGATGGGCATAGATCCCTCAAGGATTAAGCCCACAAGAACGACCTTTAAAGGCGTTATACTAGGTGTAGAAGCCAACTGTAAAGGCTCAGTAACACTTGACGTGGTCTTCGGATCCCCGGACAATTTCCGAAGCGAAGAGTTAATCTTCGATATAGTCCCGTTTCGCAGTGGCTATCATGCCCTGCTCGGACGAACCGCATTCGCAAAGTTCAATGTGGTGCCCCACTATGCATATCTCAAGCTCAAGATGCTAGGACCTAGAGGAGTAATTACGGTCAACGGAAACACCGAACGCTCCCTCCGTACGGAGGAGCATACGGCGGCTCTCGCAGCGGAGGTACAAAGTAGCCTTCTCAGGCAATTCTCCAGTCCGGCCATTAAAAAACCAGACACTGCCAAGCGCGCCCGGAGTAACCCACAGCAGGACCACCTGGCACACTCTGAGCAAGCGTAGCAATGCGGCCCCAACCCCAGCTTTCTCGACATAGCGAAACCAGTACCTCGCGTACATAACTACGCCCTTGAAATACAATGGGCACAGGGGAAGTGGCACAATAACGGCACGCCCAAAATATGGCTTAAAACGTACTAGGGGCTGCCGGATTCTTTTTTTAATTTTTTCTTACTTTCAGGACTCCATACTTCGGACGACCTGTTCGGCAATTCGACTGCCGCACAAACGATGCAAGATCCAGGGAGGTAGACAATCCATGCCGCATTATGGAACCCCCAGGTGGTCTCTATTACGAGCAGTATACCTGTTTTGAATACAATTCCGCGGCCTGCCCCTGGCTAGGACATGTTAAATAGTCCAATATCTTTACCTTATAAATACCACTTGTATCGTTCTGCTCTGACAGCAGCCTTTATATAAACAATGCATAGCTTTTGTCTATTTTCTGCATTACTCTCTTTTATATATGTTCATTAATGACATGTTGCACCCGTACACTGTGGTACGACAAGTATGCCAGGGGCTTCAGTACCCTTTAATATGGTGTGAGAAGTCCGTACACTTTCACAAGTGCGGCACCCCGAACTTATAGCACTATATGCATCGGCTCCAAATCATGATTTGGGTCAATAGTTGGGTTTGCCCGGCTCCTATGTTTTGGTGCCTTACGTTCCGCTATATCGGCTAAGGTAGCACTAGGAGAACCACTGCGATTGTGCCCCAGTTGAGCTGGGTTAAGCACCTCAGTGGAGAAAGCTAAAACTGACTGTCATGATGAGGCGAGAGACCGGTCGCTGTTCGAGAGGTTCTTCGAGTCCCTAAAGACTTCTTCCGCTTCGAGTGAGGATCCGGATTTGTCCGGCCAAGGCGTGGATACCACCCCGAACTCGGTCTTCCGAACTAGGGGCTTCGCCGAAATTTAAATTATAAAGTTCTATGGCTAAGTGAGAGTGTTCAAGCATTATAGTCCGATTGCCTGGTTCGTTGTGCTGAGCGCCTCCCTCGAAGGACCCAACTATGGGAAAAAGAGCGCTCAAGTTTATCCCAAATACCCCAGCACTAGTGGCATGGGGGCAGAAGCCGACGACTGGCCATCTCTCAATTTTTTGATAAATGGCCGCACAGAAAATAATATTTTAAATTCAATAAGCATTGCTTAAGCGCCCATGAACAAGTTTTCAGCGCACAGGATAAAAACGAGCGAGTTTATTCAAAAATTATATCCTTGGTACATTCATCCGCCACAAGGCGGACACCCGCAAGAACATCCTTGTAATAGTTCTCGGGCTTGCGATGCTCCTTCCCCGGCGGCGGCCCGTCCTTCACAAGCTTCTCACCGTCCAACTTACCCCAGTGCACCTTTGCACGGGCAAGGGCCTGACGGGCACCTTCAATGCAGACGGAGCGCTTGATGACCTTGAGCCTTGGACAGGCCTCCACCAGCCGCCGCACCAGGCCGAAGTAGCTCCCAGGCAGGGCCTCTCCGGGCCACAGCCGAACTATGAAGCCCTTCATGGCCTGTTTGGCCGCCTTGTGGAGCTCGACCAGCTGTTTCAGCTGGTCGCTCAAGGGCACAGGGTGTCCGGCCTCAGCATACTGAGACCAGAACACCTTCTCCGTCGAGCTGCCCTCTTCAGCTCGGTAGAATGCGGCAGTGTCGGATACGCTGCGGGGAAGATCTGCGAATGCCCCTGGAGAGCTCCGGATTTGGGTAAGTAACAAGTAGTTTACTTTTATATATCTGCTTTGCATAAAGAATGCCTTACCCGCTGCTATGTTCTTCATATCCTCCAACTCTTGGAGGGCCTTTTGGGCTTCGGCCTTGGCAAACTTGGCAGTCTCAAGGGCCGCCGCGAGCTTGGACGCTTGGGTCTTTGAATCAAGCTCCAAACTCTCATGTTTTTTCATGAGAGCCTGAAGCTCTTGCTACACCTCGCCGACCTGAGCCCCAAGATTCTCTCTCTCGGTGCGCTCCGCGGCCGTTTTCTTTTCGGCCTCGGACAACGCCTGCTTGAGGATCGCCACCTCAGTCGTGGCCCCTATAATAAGCAGTGCAATCTTGTTATTTTTTGCAATCACGCCTCTCTATAGGCATTTTTTCTATAAGGTATCTCTTACCTTCTTTCTCCTCAAGCTGCCGTTTGGCAAGACCGAGCTCTTGCTCGGTCTGCTCGAGGCCCTGCTTCAGGGCACCCACCTCCGCAGTCAGTGTGGCGGTGGCCAGCAGTGAAGCCTGCATACGTATATTGACTCCTTTTTAGTTAGACTCCTGCGATATTTAATAGATCCTCTATTCGGCTTTTCTTTCCAAACGCCAAACAGAGAATCAGGGGCTACTGTCTATGCGGTAATATTTTTATATATTTTTACTTACCTTGAATCCTGTTAGAAGGCTAGCGCAAGCTTCAGTCAGTCCACTCTCGGCGGACTGAACCTTCTGGATCACCGTACTCATAATAGTACAATGCTCCTCGTCGATGGAGGCGCCGTCAAGCACCTCCTGCAAATTGTCCGGCACCTCCGGTTGGACGGAGGCCGCCGGCTAAGAAGTCTTGCTCCTCTTGGAAGGAGTTCGCCTACCGCGGTCCGGAACTGTTGATGATTCCGGCGCGGTGTCCGGCACAAAGCCGGACTTGGAGCCCTGGGGGGTCTTGTCCCCTTTACTCCTGGGGTCCGGGAGGTCGCCTTGCGGCTCCTCCAGGACCACCTCCTCCTGCCCCGGAGCTCGTTGTGACGCCACTTCGGCATCGTCCGCAGTGTGGGGGGAGACAGCGGGCGGAACTAAGTTCACGTCCGATGAATCCAGGGAGCCGCTCAACGACTCGTTGAGTTCGGCCCGGGGCGGGCTGCATAATTATGTTCGACATTAGGGAAAGCTGTGCAACAAAGGAACATCATGAGTTATTCTGATATCCGAACTTACGATTTCGCCGGCGGAGGGGTCTTTCTTTTCCTAGACCCCTCGGCCTCCCCCGTTGGGGCGGCCTTCCTCTTCTCTCCTCCCTCCGCTGGGGCGGGGAGTTTTCTTCTTCCCCCTCCTCATTTTCGCGGGAGGAGGGCGTCTCAGACTCGTCAGATGACGAGTCCGACACCACCACGTTGCGGGCACTCTTTCGAGTCCCCGTGGTCTTCTTCTTCTTGGCCTTCTTCTCCGGCACCACATAAGGCGCCGGAACCAGCAGCTTCGCTAGTAGAGCTGGGGCTGGGTCTTCGGGCAGCGGAGCTGGACAGTTAATCAGTCCGGATATCGCCCGCCAAGCCTGACAAAGGTAAGGGAGTTTAGATCCCGTGTAGAGTCAAACTATGAAAAAACTTAACATCCTGTAAAAGGTGAAAATAGCTTACCTCGCTAGCGTGACGCCGCGAGCTGTATCTGCGGTCCTCGGAAGCGGATGCGGGAGCCTCGGCACCTTTGATTAGCGCCTTCCAGACGTCTTCATACGTCGTGCCAAAGGGCTTGTTAAGGGTTCGGTGCTGTGCCGGGTCGAACTCCCACAAAGTAAAGTCCCGTTGTTGACACGGGAGGATTCAGCGAACGAGCATGACCTGGACTACATTTACGAGCCTGATTGGCTTGTTTACCAGGGACTAGATGCATGTCTTCTGTCCGGTCACCTCTTCCTCGTTGCCCCACAATAGGCCGTCTCTTTCCAGGACATGAGCCGCCTGGGGGGTCCGGATCGGAACTCGGGGGCTGCGATCAATTTCGGATCGCGTGGCTCGGCGATGTAAAACCACCCGGCTTGCCACCCCTTTAGGGTCTCTAAGAAGGAGCCCTCGAACCACAGGACGTTGGCAATCTTGCCCGCCATGGCGCCTCCGCACTCCGCCTGGCTGCCGCGCACCACCTTGGGCTTGATGTTGAAGGTCTTGAGCCAGAGGCCGAAATGGGGGCGGACGCGGAGGAAAGCATCGCACACGACGATAAACGCCGAGATGTTGAGGATGAAATTCGGGGCCAGATCGTGGAAATCCAGGCCGTAGTAGAACATGAGCCCCCGGATGAATGGGTGAAGTGGAAAACCCAGTCCGCGGAGGATGTGGGGAAGGAATACTACCCTCTCGTGGGGCCTTGGGGTGGGGAGGAGCTGCCCCTTCTCGGGAAGCCGGTGCGCGATGTCTTTGGACAAGTATCCGGCCTTCCTAAGCTTTTTGACGTCGCCCTCCGTGACGGAGGAGACCTTCCACTTACCTCCCGCTCTGGACATTGCTGGAGAAGGTTGAGGTGGGAAGTGCAGGCTTGGGCGCTGGAGCTCGAGTGCGCAGGAGATGGATAGGCAAAGGAGGAAGAAGGCATAGGTAAAAATGTGGATCCTTGTCCCCTTATATGGGCGGATGCGGTTGTGCATCCCCACCTGCCTATTAAAACTCGCTTGCCTCCGAAGCGCCGTGATAAGTGGCGCGGTTGGATTACCCACATCCGTATTGATGAGAATCCCGTAAAGGGGGTACCCAATCTCTGCTTTCACAAGACGTGCCAAGGAAACCGCCTCGCAAAACATGCTGAGGTGGAAAAGTAAAAACGATTCGAGTAAAGGACTTGGCCGTAGTGTGATGACGCACTGCGGAATACGTCAGCAGATTTGATTTGTGTTAATATTATTCTCTCTATGGCAATATGTGGAAACTTATTTTGTAGAGCCGGACACTACTCTTGGTGTTTACAATCTTCTACGAAGGACATGGAGGAGGAACCCGCCTTGCAATGCCGGACTCGTCGTAATTGAAGCCTGGTTCAGGGGCTACTGAGGGAGTCCTGGATTAGGGGGTGTTCGGGTAGCCGGACTCCTGGACTATGAAGATACAAGATTGAAGACTTCGTCCCGTGTCCGGATGGGACTTTCCTTGGCGTGGAAGGCAAGCTTGGCGATGCGGATATTCAAGATCTCCTACCATTGTAACCGACTCTGTGTAACCCTAACCCTATCCGGTGTCTATATAAACCGGAGGGTTGTAGTCCATAGGCAATCAACCCCATACACAACAATCATACCATAGGCTAGCTTCTAGGGTTTAGCCTCCTTGATCTCGTGGTAGATCTACTCTTGTACTACCCATATCATCAATATTAATCAAGCAGGAGTAGGGTACTACCTCCATCGAGAGGGCCCGAACCTGGGTAAAAAACGTCGTGTCCCTTGTCTCATGTTACCATCCGGCCTAGACACACAGTTCGGGACCCCCTACACGAGATCCGCCGGTTTTGACACCGACAGTCATTAAGACCACGGACACGGCTGGACGAGTCCGGCGTAACTATATAATTATTAAAGGTTTGATGGTTATACACCCCTATACAAGGGGCTCCTCGCATGTAAACAAGCAGCAATAAAGCTCAATTCTTCCCACCTTGAATCATACTTTTTTTACTTAGTATAAC
Organism: Triticum dicoccoides; assembly: GCF_002162155.2. Taxonomy (NCBI): domain Eukaryota; kingdom Viridiplantae; phylum Streptophyta; class Magnoliopsida; order Poales; family Poaceae; genus Triticum; species Triticum dicoccoides. Next base: position 4,558,174 of record NC_041384.1, on the reverse strand, counting down.
ATACATTTCACACGACTACTTTTTCAACCAAGTTCCTCTCTTTTACAGACGAACATCATGCTACACCCATCCAGGATACGGCACAAGGGAGACACAGGCGCAGACGTGTAGCAGGGACCCGTTCCAAGGATTCTGTTCAGATTAAGACCATGCGTAAACCTTTTTCACTGTCTCTTGTTGATACACATCCCACGGATTCTCAGTGCAACTGAGAAGGAGGCTGGCGTCTTGGCATGTGGCCACGTCAGAATAATGCATGTACTTGGACAGCAGGGGCTTATTACAAAGGGTGCTTTAGCCTGTTTAAAATCACAAAGACCGAATACCTTAGGGAGTGTTCGGCGTCGCGAATTTGGCCTTATATACATCAGCTCCGAATCATGTCTTTGGTCAAATGTTGGGTTTGCCCGGCTCCTGTGTTTTGCTGCCTTACGTTCCGCTCTATCGGCTAAGGCGGCACCAGGAGAACTACTGCGATTGCACCCCGGTTCAGCCAGGCGAGCACCTCGGTAAAGAAAGCCGAAAACTGACTATCATGATATAGCGTGAGACTGGTCAACCACTCGATGACCTAGCGAAATCTTTGGGATTCCTCCGCCTAAACGAAGGGCCGTTTCCCGGCCAGGCACACACGCGCCCCGAATTCGGGTGAGCGTGGAGCCACCAGGGGCTATATAGTAGCCCCACTGTCAAACTCCTATGGCTAAGTGAAAGTGATAAAGCATTATAGTCCGATTGCCTAGTTTGCTACGCTACCACCTCCTTAATGGACCAAGACGTTGGATCAAGTGTGAAAATGCACCTTCTGCGAACACCCCCATATTATATGCGTGGGGGCAGAAGCCGACGACTGCCATCTTTCAGGTTATATATTCATACGTAAACGGCCGCACAGGAGGTATTATAATTCTTGCAGGCACAAGTATAAAAAGCTTCTACATTTTAGCAAAATATGGTTTTCAATAAGAATATATGTTATTCGAACATAATATCCTTCGAGCATTGCGTCTCTATTGAACGAGCGCCTTCCAGGACTTCTTGAAAGTAGTGCTCGGCAGGTACTCGGCTTTCGTCCGAATCTTGGGCTGCAACGGTGGTAGCCTCCATCTCCACCCAGTATGTCTTGACACGGGCAAGGGCCATCTGCGCACCCTCCACGCATGCCGACCTCTTCATCGCATTGATATATGGCACCGCACCAAGGAACTGCTGCACCAAGCTAAAATAACTGTTCGGCTTTGGCCTTTCCGGCCATAGATAATCCACGACATACCTCATGGAAAGTCCGGATAACCTATTCAACTCGGCCCATTCAGCCAACCGATCAGTCAATGGAAGCGGACGCTCTGGAGAATTGTGACCAGAATAGCTTTTCCACTTCGCGATCCATTTGATCTCGGAAGTGTTCGGTCGCATCAGCAGCACTCGCCGCTAAATCCAGATATGCGTCCGCCGAACTCCACATCCGGTCCAACGGAGCATATTAAGGATCTCCGAACTTCATCCGCAGCATAAAGGGCTACCCAGCCGCGATATCTCCGGCTTGACGCAGCTCCTCCTTCATTGCTCTCATCGCAGAACGAGCATCCTTGGCCGCTGTCGTGGCCTTCTCCAGGTCCGTCCACTCCGCCCGGTCTTCCTTTTCAAGAAGCTTGCAGCGGTTAGCAGCGTTCTTCAACTTCATAGCCATATCGGCCATATCCTCCTTGCTCCGGCAGTGAGCAGCCTGTTCGGCTTTTAGCTCCTCAACCGCCTTTAGGGCAGCCACATCGCTTTTCCTGGCTTCTTCTTTCGCTCGGGCAAGCTCTGCCCGAAGGTTCTCCATGGAGGCAGCCCCATCCGCGTTAAGAACACACGTTATAAGATACTGGCATCAAGCTCCTCTTACCACGTGTCTCCGGAGAAATTACATACCTTGTGCCTCGTCAAGCCGCTTGTTAAAAAGCGCGATGTCGGCATCTGCCACGTCAAGTTGCCGCTTTAGCTCGGCAAATTTATCAGTCTGGCTGGCCGCCGGACACTTTGCCACCTACATATGAAGGCGGCAAAATTATACCTGGGACTATGATCCTCTACGTGCCGTCATCTTCGACAACACCTAGAGTATCAGGGGCTACTATCTATACAGGGCGCATCTTAAAATATGCGGTACTGTCAAAAGATCCTTCAGTACCTCCGACCGTGCACCGAGCGGTGCTGGACTCACTCGATTGCTTCTTCCAGAAGCCGGACACGGAGGGCTTCGGGTGGCCATATGACTACCTTCCAGCCTTGCCGGATCAGGAGAAACCCTCCGCGACAACACCTCAGGGGCGCCCGCCTCATGGGGCGGTATGGTAGGGGGAGGCATTTCGCTCTCCATCATCTCTGGCAGAAGATACCCCGAAGACGAGCTCTGCTGAGAAGGGGTAAGATCCAAACTACAAGGTAAATTTTCGGTTATTTTCCTCAGAAGTGAAGCAAGGATTTCTCTCATTATTAAACACCCTTTTACTTACGGCTCAGTGGAGGGCTGATCCCCTTGAGGGCATAGTACGGCCGGGGTATCCCCCGGCTCAGGACCCCCTGGCGAAGACTTCTTCCCCCGCTTCGAGATCCTTGTCTCCGGGTCTTCAGAGGCGGTCCTCTTCTTCCCCTGAGGAGAGGAATTTTCGATTCCTCCCTTCGGGACTACCTCCTCTATGGAGGCAGTAGATTCCTTGTTCCCCCTTCATTTTCTTCTAACGGCGCGACCTCCAGCATCCTGGTTAACACGACATCTGGTGAGCTCTCTGGAAGGGGGCCGGACACCTGATTAACTTCGCCTTCTCTATCCACTCCTGGTTCAAAAGCAGCTCTTTTAAAGGCGATGTTGCGATAAAGGAACAGATAGCGTGTCCGGGCACAGGGCTACTTATTAGGTGTCAGGACGATTGCAGCTCAGACATGCATCCTCAGTGGAATCCGGACACATTACTTGTGGTCCGAAGAACAATTTGTACATCTCCACGGGCGTCATGCCAAGGAAATGTCGAAGAGCTCGTGTTCCCTCCGGATTGAATTCCCACAGGTGGAGGGGGCGACGTTTGCAGGGCAGAACTCGGCGAATTAGCACAACCTGCATCACGATGACCAGACTGACATCTATCTCCATGTGGTCTCGGATGCGGCTCTGGAATATGGGAACGTCCTTTGCCGGCCCCCGGTCTAGTCCCTTGCTGACCCATGACATTAGTTGTGGCGGGGGACCCGAGCGAAAAATAGGCAGGGCCACCCACTTGGTACCCCTAGGAGCTGTGATATAAAACCACTCTTGTTGCCAAAAGCTGGACTCATCTGGGAAAGAGCCCTTCGGCCATGGGGCGTTAGCATTCTTGCTTATTATGGCGCCTCCGCACTCTGCTTGCCATCCCTCGACCGTCTTCGGCTCCACCTTGAAGGTCTTGAGCCATAATCCGAAGTGAGGGGTAATACGAAGGAAAGCTTCGCACACGACTATGAACGATGAGATGTGGAGGATAGACTCAGGAGCTAAGTCGTGGAAGTCCAGTCCTTTTGCATGTTAAGCCTAGCCCTTAGAGGAAGTGAGAAACAAACACGACGCTCTCACCAGGCTTGGGAGTGGGGATAACCTGCCCTTGAGCCGGTAGCCTATGCGAGATTTCGCCGGTCAAGTACCAGGCCTCCCTTAGCTTTATTATGTCTTCCTCCATGACAGAGGAAGGCATCCATCGACCTTGGAGGTTGGATCCGGACATGATTGAAGGTCCAAAGCGCCTGAATCTGAAGCTTCGGGTGTTGGAACTCGAGGTAGGAGGCGGATTCAATTGAGATCGAGAGAAAAAGTAGGGCCTTGGTCTCTTTATAAAGAGGTGGAAGACAAGAGCCCTCCATGTCACATCCCTAGTTTTGGTGTGATCCTAGGCTTGCTTGTGCATCATGCTTAAATTTCAAATGAAATTGAAATGGGGATGTTTCAAACCCTAGCACCAAAGCAATTCAAATAGGTTCAAATTAAAAATGGAATTTAAATGAACCCAAAATGCTATTCAAAAATGTTCATGCTTTTTGCATAATGTTGGGAACCACAACCAGAGGTGGTGCACATTTTTACTACACATTTTGGATTTTTGAATCAATGCATAAATATTTGATTTTGAGCTGTTTAAATTATATAAATATTTTAATGGCTCCAAAAATGTTGGGAATTGGTGAGGGCCTCTGGAATATTATATCTAGATGCGACAATTATTTTCAGCATTTATGGAAATGTTTTAACATTTCTTTTGGATACAAAACAAATGTCAGAAATAGAAAAAAGAAAACAGGAAAGGATTTACCTGATTTACCTGGCGCCCCACCACGGCCCAGTAGTGGCCCAGCCCACTAGGGGCAAGGTTGTCTTCAACCTTGTGCCCACTGGCAGCCAGCGCACGCAGCCGACCGCGCCACCTCCTGCTTCGCCGTGTCGCGCTCCCCGTCAACCCAATCCCGCGCCTGGAGACGCCCCGAAGCCCCTCTCTCTTCTCCCTCTCTCGCAGCTCACTCTCCCTTCCTCGCTCTCTCTCTGTAGCACGCCCGAACGGGTCCGTCGCCGCCATTCGCTGCCACCGTGAGCACCGTGGTCTTCTCGCCCCTTCCCCATGTCCAAAAGCTCCGTGACGACGCACAGCTCCTCCATGCGGAAGATCCCGAACCCAGGAGCACCACGGTGACGCCTTCAAGCTCGTCTTCCACCTCGGGTGCCGCCGATCACCGCCGGCGATTCACCGCCGTCCCTGCTTCCCCGAGCTCGCTGACCTTCCCTGCGTGATCCCCGTGAGCCCCTGAACCAATTCCCCCTCTCCTTTGCCCTGTACGGCCGCTGTAGTCATCATATCCGTCGAGCCCGAAGCTCATCACTGCCGGGCATGGCGCCGTCGCGGCCACAGCTGCAGTCGCTCGCGTCCGAGCTCATCAGCACGCTCAGCGCAACCATAGGAGCACGATGCACTCACCATCTCCTCCCCTAGTGCTCCGTAGCTCCGTTTTCATCGATGGCCGAACCACGGCCGCCGCAAACCTCGTCGCCGGCGTCGATTCCGGTGACCATTTGGTGCAGCTCCACCACCCACACACGCGGCTCAGCCCCAGCTCTCCATAGGACCCAACCACACTCCAAACCGTGGTCTGTAGCGCGATCCCGATGCGCTCCGCCACGTCTGGACTCGCCGGCGACTAAACGCCGGCGACCGCTGACTTTTGACCGGCGTGGGTTGACCCCCACAGCCCAGTTGACCTCCCCCCTCTCTCACTGACCTGCGGGCCCCGTCCGACTAATTACTATAGTTAACGCTAATTAACTAACTAGGTTAGCTAATACAGTCACTGACTAGTGGGCCCTGCCCAGTTAGTTTGGACTAACTAACTTACTTAGTTGACTAGGTCACTGACCAGTGGGACCCACTGGTCAGGTTTGACCTGGTCAGCCCCGTTGACTCGCTTACGTCATGCTGACGTAGAGCTGACGCAATAATTGATTTCTGGAATTAATTTAAATTAGGAAATTCCAGAAAATAATTAAAACTTCTAAAAATCATAGAAATTAAACCGTAGCTCAGAATGAAATAAATTATATATGAAAAATCATCAGCAAAATGCAAGGAATCCATTTATGATGTTTTCATGCATGAAAAACCAACTTATATTTGCTGTATAAGTGGAAACGTAATAATGGCATGTTATATACTTAATTTGGGGTTTGCATATGAATCCTTGGTTCATATGGACTTCAACCAAATTGATGCTACATGCATTAGGGCAAATCATAGCATCTTTGAAATGTCATCTTCATGCATCATACTGTTGCATATGGTTGTTTATTGATTGCCGGCACCGTTCCCCCTCGATAGGTTCTGCTTCGGAAGGTGTCCCGAGTACCTGTCTGAGGAGCAGTGCTTCTTCATGGATCTATCAGGAAAGCAAACCCCCTTGAGCATCTCGATAAATCCCACTCTCTCGCTCCTGCTCCTTTTACTGCATTAGGACAACAACGATTCAAAACTGGTACTTTCTGCTGCGGTAGCTGAAACCATTTCTCTGCATGACCTGTCATTGCCACAGTAAATAGTTGAAACCCACTAGCATGAGTAGGAGTTGCTTGAGCCTTGATGTGCCTGCTCATCCATGCTTGTTTTTCTTATGCCAGCTATGCTTAGAATTGTGTCAGGTCTGATTCATCGGGAATGAATCGGAGTGGTGAACATGTCCTACCGGTAAAGGCTAAGTGTGTGAACACGTTTTGGTAAAGGTAGCGATGAGAGGCCATGTAGGAGTACATGGTGGGTTGTCTCATTGGAACCGTCCTTAACCACTGAGTTCTGTGTATGTTATCCAAGTCTAGTTACTACCACACATTGGGTTCCGGTTATCCGGCCCCTCTCGGCTTATTAATCCACTTGATCTCTGTCCAGGAGTTGCAACTAGTTTCTGGCGTTTGTAGGTAGTGCTATTTGTCTACCAGGTGGTGTCTGACGGGACGGGCTTGGGACAGACTAGGCACCGTGGCACGGTGTACCAAGTGGCACCCGGATGGTGGGCTTGGGAACCCTGCACACATCGTTTGGGGCCGTGAGCGACACCCCGGACGGATCTCCTTGCGGATGGAACCTGAATAGGCGATAAACCTGGACGAGAGACTTGTGTGGTTAGTCAGGTCGTGGCCGACACCCTCGCCCGGCTTCCGCTTGAAGGTTGCCGAGGTACATGACGTGTACAGGGCTATAAGTGGCGAGAGCTTGTGTGACGAAGTACACCCCTGCATGGTCAACATTATCTATTCAAATAGCCGTTTTCCTAGGATATGGAAACTTGGAGGACTTATGTAGTACATAGACAACTTGAAGTGGATACTCTAAAATACGCAAGATAAGCGTGAGTGCTATGGATGGCCTTCTTGTAGGGAGACGGGAATGGATCCATAGTGGAGTATTGATATGGTGAATATGTGGACTCGTGTGCATCTTCTCACCTCAAGAAGTTTCTGATACTCGTAGTATAGGTTAGCCACTAAGTCAAAGCTGGCTTGCTGCTGTTAAACTCCACCACCCCCTTTGTTGATAATGTTGCATATGTATTTAGTCCTGATGTAAGACTTGCTGAGTACCTTTGTACTCACGTTTGCTTATTTATGTTTTGCAGTTGGTTATGCTAGTGACTTCGACGAGTAGCTTGTATCCCAGCTACGATCTTGTACCCTTGGGAGGGTCGTGTTTAGTCAGGCTTCTTAGTCTTTTCCTTTTGTAGTTGTCTGTACTCAGACATGTAATGCTTCCGTTGCTTGTATGCTCTGAATGATGGGTAATGAGACCCCTATGTGTATTGATTGCTATGTGGCTCTTCTGGGCCTTTATCTATATGAGTTTGAGTTATGTTGTGATGCCATGGTGTACATCACATACTTGCATGGTATGCGTACGTGTATCGTGTATTGCTATGTGTGGGATCCGACAACCTAGTTGTTTGTCCTTGGCAGCCTCTCTTATGAGGAAATTTAGTCTAGTGCTTCCTTGAGCCATAGTAGTCCGCTACAGCCCGGTTCACCGGAGTCCTGCTAGCCCAGCACTACTGCTCGGAACACTTGACTGGCCCGCATGTGTTTCACTTCTTTCCTGTGTCTGTCCCTTCGGGGAAATGTCACGCGGTGACATCCGGAGTCCTGTTAGCCCAGTGCTACAGCCCGAATTCACACGTTGATGACCGACATGCTCAATGTGGTTCATGTATGCCTGTCCTCATGGGTTGGTGCCGCTTTGGATTCACGACTAGCCATGTCGGCCCGGGTTCTTTGTCATATGGATGCTAGCGACACTATCATATACGTGAGCCAAAAGGCGCAAACGGTCCCGGGCCAGGTAAGGTGGCACCCGTGGGAATACCGTGCATGAGGCCACAAAGTGATATGATGTGTTACATGCTAGATCGGTGTGACATAGGATCGGGGTCCCGACAGCGTTGGTATCAGAGCCTGACTGACTGTAGGATTACCAAGCCAACTGGTCGAGGTTGAGTCTAGAAATGCTTTAGTTATATAAGGGAATTGATTGTGGAAGGGAACATAAGGCTCTTTTACTCCTTTACCTCATGTCATTCTACTGAGTCAGCCTCTTCTTTTCTACGAGGGTTAAGGCCTAGGCTTCTCCTCTATCTCTCAGGATGACGCGTTACTAAACCGTAAAGTCTTAGGATTGTTGGGTTTTGTCTCCTTACAGTTCTGCTACTTCCGTGTGTCCTCAGTTTGACCCAGAACCTTGATATTATGATGCTGATTGATCATGCTATTCCTTTGATGAATGTCTCAAAATCCTTTTCAGCATTTACAGCCGTTATGCTGCCGAAATTGTCCCAGGATTTCAAGAGTTTCCAATGCTTTTGCATTACATTCCGCATCCTTATGTCGATGCTAATTTCATCCTTGTTTCATTGGTTTCTGTGCCAGGATGTCGTCTGCTAACCAAGGTTCAGTTGCTCATAGCAAGAATCACGGAGATGGTAGGGACGAGGATCCTCCTGACCAGCCTTTGATGACATAGTTCTTTTTAACGTTCGAGAGGAACAACCGTGAGACTAACCGCTTGCTGACACAGATTGAGCAGAACACCGCACATCAGCGTAAGACGTTGGTTTCCATCACTGACTTCATTGGTCTGAAACCACCCACCTTCCATCATTCCATTGAGCCACTCGATGCAGATGACTGGCTCCGAAGCATCACTCACAAGTTGCTTTCCACGAACGTGGCTGAAGGTGACAAGGTCACCTATGCTACCTATCACCTGGAAGGTCCTGCTAGTATTTGGTGGCAGAGCTATGAGGCTATGCTTCCAGCTGGTCAGATTCCTACCTGGAGGGATTTCACCGAGGTTTTTCGTGAGCACCACATTCCTCAGGCTCTCATTGACCGCAAGAGGGAAGAGTTCTGTAGTTTTATCCAGGGTAAGCTGCCTGTTGATGCTTACAATAGAGAGTTTGGAAGCCTCGCCCGCGATGCTACAGAAGAAGTGTCCACGGACGCTAAGAAGCAGGCTAGGTTCCGAAAGGGTCTCAACCCTAAGTTGCATCGTGATCTCCACCTCCATCATTTTGATACTTTCCAAGCTCTTGTGAACAAGGCCATTAATGCAGAGACCGCTCAACTCACTTACAAGGAGTCTCGAAAGCACAACCGTGATCTGGGTTCTTCCTCCCGCTCTGGCTCTCAAAAGCGACAGATTTGGATTCCGAACTCGGCTCTTCCACCTGGATATGCACCGAGGCCATCCGATGTGGCGCCTCACCCAACTTAGCAACGTGCTCCACCCAGGCCTATTAGTGGACCACTTGCCAATGTAGGTCCACGTCCTACCTCAGGAACTTGCTTTACCTGCGGAGAACCAGGACACTATGCACGCAACTGCCCTCAGTCCAGTTATACTCCACCCCAGTCTGAGAGGTCTGTTGGCCGTGAAAAGCCATCAGGCAAGATGATCAGTACCAAGCCAGCCTCCATTGAATGAGCATGTGTGCACCATGTCTCAGCTTCAGAAGTTCAAGACGATCCCGACGTCGTACTGGGTACGCTTCTTGTCAATTGTCACCCAGCTTCAGTTCTGTTTGATACTGGAGCATCCCACTCCTTCATATCTGAAGGTTACGCTCGGTTGCACAACATGTCATTTTGCGATATGCCGACTCCACTAATAATCCAGACTCTCGGTTCCAAATGGCAAACCTCTAAGGTAAGCCATGGTAATGAAATCCTTGTTGACAGACTAGTATTCCTTACTTCTTTGATATCTCTCAAGTCTTCAGATATTAACATCATCTTGGGTATGGACTGGATGACAGCTCATCATGCCAAGATCGATTGTTACACCAGATCTGTTCAACTTACACATCCATCTGGCAAAATAGTCACTGTCTCTAATAGAGTTGCAAGGCGTCAACTCTATTCCCTTAATGCCAGCCCTCTTCTAGATCTTGAAGATATTCCGGTAGTCCGTAACTTCCCGGATGTCTTTCCAGAAGAACTGCCAGGTGTCCCACCTGACAGAGATGTAGAGTTTGTCATAGAACTTATCCCAGGAACTGTTCCAATCTCTAGGAGACCATACAAGATGGCACCTTTGGAGTTAGCCGAGCTTAAGAAACAACTTGATGAGTCCTTGCAAAAGGGTTTCATCCGTCCCAGTTCTTCTCCTTGGGCTTGTCCTGTCCTCTTCGTCAAGAAGAAGGATGGTACGGATCGGATGGTTGTAGATTGTCGTCCCGTTAATTTGGTCATGATAAAGAACAAGTACCCGCTCCCCAGGATCAACAACCTGTATGATCAGCTCGCTGGATCCTCAGTCTTTTCAAAGATGGATTTGAGGTTAGGCTACCACCAAATCAAGATCAGAAACAGGGACATCGCCAAAACGGCCTTTGTCACTCGTTATGGTCAATACGAGTACACCGTGATGTCTTTCGGCCTAACCAATGCTCCAGCTACTTTCTCCCGCTTGATGAACTTGATCTTTATGGACTACTTAGATAAGTTCGTCGTGGTTTATCTCGATGATATCCTTATTTACTCGAAGAACGAGGAAGAGCATGCCGAACATCTTAGGCTTGTGTTAGAAAAACTCCGAGAGCATCGTCTTTATGCCAAGTTCTCCAAGTGTGAATTTTGGTTGCCAGAAGTGACCTATCTAGGCCACGTGATCTCCGGTAAGGGCATTGCTGTCAATCCCAAGAGAGTCAAAGCCGTTCTCGATTGGACTCCACCCGAAACGGTCAAACAAGTTAGGAGTTTCCTTGGTCTAGCCAGTTATTGGTGCCGCTTCGTTGAAAACTTCTCCAAAGTGGCCAAACCCCTCACGGAGCTTCTCAAGAAAGATAAAAGGTTTGAGTGGACCCCACAGTGTGAGCACAGTTTTCAGGAACTGAAAAGACGCCTAACTTCTGCGCCCATACTCGTGCCACCGGATTTCACTAAATACTTTGTTATCTATTGCGACGCTTCGCGTCAAGGACTAGGTTGCATTCTTATGCAGGATCGTCATGTGATTGCCTATGCATCTTGACAGTTGCATCCACATGAGGAAAATTATCCTACACATGATCTAGAGCTTGCGGCTGTAGTCTATGCACTTAAGACTTGGCAACATTACCTTCTTGGTAAATGTTGCGAAATCTACACTCACCATCAGAGTCTCAAGTATATCTTCACCCAACCGGATCTGAATCTCAGACAGAGATGTTGGTTGGAGTTGATCTCGGATTATGACTGAGGAATCACCTACACCCCAGGCAAAGCCAATGTCATGGCTAATGCTTTGAGTCGTAAATCCTATTGCAACAACCTCATGTTGCAACAATGTCAACCACCCCTCCATGAGGAATTCTGTAAGCTTAACCTTCACATAGCTCCTCATGGTTTCCTTTCTACCTTGGTGGCGAAACCTACCCTTACGGATCAGATCATAGAGGCTCAGAAGCATGATACGGGAATCTCCCGAATCAAGAAGAATATTTCCAAGGGACTTGCCAACTGTTTCTCTATGGATGAACGAGGTGTTGTTTACTTTGGAAATCGTTTGGTGGTTCCCAAATGTCAACGGATGCAGCAACTGATCCTTAAGGAGGCCCATGAATCCCCTCTCACGATTCATCCCGGTAGTACAAAGATGTATCAGGACCTACGCCAGAGGTTCTGGTGGACTAGGATGAAGAGACAAATCACTCAATATATTGCCAACTGTGACACTTGTCGTCGCGTTAAGGCAGAGCATCAGAGACCTGCTGGCACCCTTCAACCTTTAGCTATTCCCGAGTGGAAATGGGACAAAGTTGGTATGGACTTCATCACCGGCTTTCCCAGGACTAAGAAAGGAAATAATGCTATCTTCGTAGTCATTGATCGTCTCTCCAAAGTGGCTCACTTCCTACCTGTTCGAGAGAGTATCACTGCTAGTCAGCTCGCTAACTTATATATCTCCCGAATAGTGTCACTCCATGGTGTTCCACTAGAGATCAATTCAGACCGTGGCAGTCTTTTCACCTCTCATTTCTGGGAAAGTTTCCAAACTAACATGGGCACCCATCTTTCCTTCAGTACCGCTTTCCATCCTCAGTCAAGTGGTCAGGTGGAAAGGGTCAACCAAATTCTCGAAGACATGCTTAGAGCTTGCGTTATCTCATTTGGTATGGATTGGGAGAAATGTCTGCCCTTTGCCGAGTTTGCTTATAACAATAGCTACCAATCCAGTCTTAAGAAAGCACCCTTCAAGATCCTGTATGGACGAAGATGTCGAACACCTTTGAACTGGTCAGAAACCGGTGAAAGGCAATTCTTTGGACCGGATATGATCCAGGAGGCAGAAGAGCAGGTTCGCATAATTTGTGAGAATTTGAAAACAGCCCAATCTCGTCAAAAGAGCCAGTATGACCGTCGTCATAAGGAAGTGGCTTATGAAGTTGGCGACAAGGCTTACCTTCGGGTTACTCCTTTGAAGGGTACCCATCGTTTCGGTATCAAGGGCAAGTTGGCTCCTCGTTACATCGGTCCTTTTCACATTCTCGCTAAACGAGGAGAGGTTGCCTACCAGTTGGAACTACCCCCGCATCTTTCTCAAGTGCATGATGTCTTCCACGTCTCTCAACGCAGGCGTTGCTTCTCGGATCCCATCCACGGAGTGGACCACGAAACGCTTGATCTTCAAGATAACCTCACTTATCGAGAGTACCCCATTCGCATTCTGGATCAAGCAGAGTGTGTCACTCGACGTCATAACATCAAGTTTCTCAAGGTTCAATGGTCTCATCATTCCGAGAGAGAAGCTACTTGGGAGCGAGAAGATCGTCTTCGACTTGAGTACCCCGCTTTCTTTCCGCCAACTCCTGAATCTCGGGACGAGATTTCTTCGAGTGGGGGCGAGTTGTCACATCCCTAGTTTTGGTATGATCCTACGCTTGCTTGTGCATCATGTTTAAATTTCAAATGAAATTCAAATGGGGATGTTTCAAACCCTAGCACCAAAGCAATTCAAATAGGTTCAAATTAAAAATGGAATTTCAATGAACCCGAAATGCTATTCAAAAATGTTCATGCTCTTTGGATAATGTTGGGAACAACAACCAGAGGTGGTGCACATTTTACTACACATTTTGGATTTTTGAATCAATGCATAAATATTTGATTTGGAGCTGTTTAAATTATATAAATATTTTAATGGCTCCAAAAATGTTGGGAATTGGTGAGGGCCTCTGGAATATTATATCTAGATGCCACAATTATTTTCAGCATTTATGGAAATGTTTTAACATTTATTTTGGATACAAAACAAATGTCAGAAATAGAAAAAAGAAAATAGGAAAGGATTTACCTGATTTACCTAGCGCCCCACCACGGCCCAGTAGTGGCCCAGCCCACCAGGGGCAAGGTTGTCTTCAACCTTGTGCCCACTGGCAGCCAGCGTACGCAGCCAACCGCGCCACCTCCTGCTTCGCCGTGTCGCGCTCCCCGTCAACCCAATCCCGCGCCTGGAGACGCCCCGAAGCCCCTCTCTCCTCTCCCTCTCTCGCAGCTCACTCTCCCTTCCCCGCTCTCTCTCTGTAGCACGCCCGAACGGGTCCGTCGCCGCCGTTCGCTGCCACCGTCAGCATCGTGGTCTTCTCGCCACTTCCCCATGTCCAAAAGCTCCGTGACGACGCACAGCTCCTCCATGCGGAAGATCCCGAACCCAGGAGCACCGTGGTGACGCCTTCGAGCTCGTCTTCCACCTCGGGTGCCGCCGATCACCGCTGGCGATTCGCCGCCGTCCGTGCTTCCCCGAGCTCGCTGACCTTCCCTGCGTGATCCCCGTGAGCCCCTGAACCAATTCCCCCTCTCCTTTGTCCTGTACGGCCGCTGTAGTCGTCATATCCGTCAAGCCCGAAGCTCATCACCGCCGGCCATGGCGCCGCCGCGGCCACAACTGCAGTCGCTCACGTCCGAGCTCATCAGCGCGCTCAGCGCAACCATAGGAGCACGATGCACTCACCATCTCCTCCCCTAGTGCTCCGTAGCTCCGTTTTCATCGATGGCCGAACCACGGCCGCCGCAAACCTCGTCGCCGGCGTCGATTCCGGCGACCATTTGGTCCAGCTCCACCACCCACACACGCGGCTCAGCCCCAGCTCTGCATAGGACCCACTGGTCAGGTTTGACCTGGTCAGCCCCGTTGACTCGCTTACGTCATGCTGACGTAGAGCTGACGCAATAATTGATTTCTGGAATTAATTTAAATCAGGAAATTCCAGAAAATAATTAAAACTTCTAAAAATCATAGAAATTAAACCGTAGCTCAGAATGAAATAAATTATATATGAAAAATCATCAGAAAAATGCAAGGAATCCATTTATGCTAGTTTCATGCATGAAAAACCAACTTATATTTTCTGTATAAGTGGAAACGTAATAATGGCATGTTATATACTTAATTTGGGGTTTGCATATGAATCCTTGGTTCATATGGACTTCAACCAAATTCATGCTACATGCATTAGGGCAAATCATAGCATCTTTGAAATGTCATCTTCATGCATCATACTGTTGCATATGGTTGTTTATTGATTGCCGGCACCGTTCCCCCTCGATAGGTTCTGCTCCGGAAGGTGTCCCGAGTACCTGTCTGAGGAGCAGTGCTTCTTCGTGGATCTATCAGGCAAGCAAACCCCCTTGAGCATCTCGATAAATCCCACTCTCTCGCTCCTGCTCCTTTTACTGCATTAGGACAACAACGATTCAAAACTGCTACTTTCTGCTGCGGTAGCTGAAACCATTCCTCTGCATGACCTGTCAGTGCCATAGTAAATAGTTGAAACCCACTAGCATGAGTAGGAGTTGCTTGAGCCTTGATGTGCCTGCTCATCCATGCTTGTTTTTATTATGCCATCTATGCTTAGAATTGTGTCAGGTCTGATTCATCGGGAATGAATCGGAGTGGTGAACATGTCCTACCGGTAAAGGCTAAGTGTGTCAACACGTTTTGGTAAAGGTAGCGATGAGAGGCCATGTAGGAGTACATGGTGGGTTGTCTCATTGGAACCGTCCTTAAGCACTGAGTTCTGTGTATGTTATCCAAGTCCAGTTACTACCACACATTGGGTTCCGGTTATCCGGCCCCTCTCGGCTTATTAATCCACTTGATCTCTGTCCAGGAGTTGCAACTAGTTTCTGGCGTTTGTAGGTAGTGCTATTTGTCTACCAGGTGGTGTCCGACGGGATTGGCTTGGGACAGACTAGGCACCGTGGCACCCGGATGGTGGGCTTGGGAACCCTGCACACATCGTTTGGGGCCGTGAGCGACACCCCGGCCGGGAGAGAGACTTGTGTGGTTAGTCAGGTCGTGGCTGACACCCTCGCCCGGCTTCCGCTTGAAGGTTGCCGAGGTACAAGACGTGTACAGGGCTATAAGTGGCGAGAGCGTGTGTGACGAAGTACACCCCTGCATGGTCAACATTATCTCGAATAGCCGTTTTCCTCAGATATGGAAACTTGGAGGACTTATGTAGTACATAGACAACTTGAAGTCGATACTCTAAAATACGCAAGATAAGCGTGAGTGCTATGGATGGCCTTCTTGTAGGGAGACGGGAACGGATCCATAGTGGAGTATTGATATGGTGAATATGTGGACTCATGTGCGTCTTCTCACCTCAAGAAGTTTCTGATACTCGTAGTATAGGTTAGCCACTAAGTCAAAGCTGGCTTGCTGCTGTTAAACTCCACCACCCCCTTTGTTGATAATGTTGCATATGTAGTTAGTCCTGATGTAAGACTTGCTGAGTACCTTTGTACTCACGTTTGCTTATTTATGTTTTGCAGTTGGTTACGCTAGTGACTTCGACGAGTAGCTTGTATCCCAGCTACGATCTTATACCCTTGGGAGGGTCGTGTTTAGTCAGGCTTCTTAGTCTTTTCCTTTTGTAGTTGTCTGTACTCAGACATGTAATGCTTCCGTTGCTTGTATGCTCTGAATGATGGGTCATGAGACCCCTGTGTGTATTGATTGCTATGTGGCTCTTCTGGGCCTTTATCTATATGAGTTTGAGTTATGTTGTGATGCCATGGTGTACATCACATACTTGCATGATATGCGTACGTGTATCGTGTATTGCTATGTGTGGGATCCGACAACCTAGTTGTTTATCCTTGGCAGCCTCTCTTACGAGGAAATTTAGTCTAGTGCTTCCTTGAGCCATAGTAGTCCGCTACAGCCCGGTTCACCGGAGTCCTGCTAGCCCAGCACTACTGCTCGGAACACTTGACTGGCCGGCATGTGTTTCACTTCGTTCCTGTGTCTGTCCCTTCGGGGAAATGTCACGCGGTGACATCCGGAGTCCTGTTAGCCCAGTGCTACAGCCCGAATTCACATGTTGATGACCGACATGCTCAATGTGGTTCATGTATGCCTGTCCTCATGGGTTGGTGCCGCTTTGGATTCACGACTAGCCATGTCGGCCCGGGTTCTTTGTCATATGGATGCTAGCGACACTATCATATACATGAGCCAAAAGGTGCAAACGGTCCCGGGCCAGGTAAGGTGGCACCCATGGGAATACCGTGCGTGAGGCCGCAAAGTGATATGATGTGTTACATGCTAGATCGGGGTGACTTAGGATCGGGGTCCCGACACTCCATGTGATTGTTTGGGACATACCTTCGATCGAGGAGACATCCCAACGGGCACGATCGGGTTACCCATGCCCGTATTGATGAGAACCCCATGATAAGGGGACACGATCTCTGCTTCAAAAAGACATGCTAAGGAAACCGCCTCGCAAAACGCACTGAGGTGGGGCAGTAAAAAATTAAGGCTTTGTTGTGGTGTGATGTCATGCTACAGAGTACGTCAGCAGATTAGATTTGTGAAAATATTACTCTCTCTACGGTGGTATGTGGAACTTGTTTTGCAGAGCCGGACACGATCCTCGTGTTCAACAACTTCTATGAAGTACTCTGAGGAGGAACCCGCCTTGCAATGCCGAAGACAATCTGCGCGGCGGACTCATCATCATTGAAGCCTGGTTCAGGGGCTACTGAGCGAGTCCTGGATAAGGGGGTATCCGGACATCCGGACTATAACCTTTGGCCAGACTGTTGGACTATGAAGATACAAGATTGAAGACTTTGTCCCATGTCCGGATGGGACTATCCTTGGCGTGGAAGGCAAGCTTGGCAATACGGATATGTAGATCTCCTTCCTTGTAACCCACTCTGTGTAACCCTAGCCCCTCCGGCGTCTATATAAACCGGAGGGTTAGTCCGTAGGACACAATAACAACACTCATACCATAGGCTAGCTTCTAGGGTTTAGCCTCTCTGATCTCGTGGTAGATCTACTCTTGTACTACCGATATCATCAATATTAATCAAGCAGGAGTAGGGTTTTACCTCCATCGAGAGGGCCCAAACCTGGGTAAAAACACCGTGTCCCTTGTCTCCTGTTACCATCCGCCTAGACGCACAGTTCGGGACCCCCTACCCGAGATCCGCCAGTTTTGACACCGACAACTGGGTCCAGTTGGTCATTCCACTTTGCTGAAAGAAGCAGTCATTGTTTGCGCTACATTACAGAAGGAATGACTGAGAAGCTTTACAGAGTATTATTAGAGACCGGTGACATGACTAGTCTGCAGAGACCATTGGCAATTTAACAACACGTGGAGTGCCTCCACGATCATAGGCATTACATATTTTGAATGGGAAAAGCTTGTCAAAGTTTAATCATCGATGTTAGCAAGAAGCGATAGGACTCCACGATCATAGGCATTACATATTTTGAACGGGAAAATCTTGTCAAAGTTTAATCATTGATGTTAGCAAGAAGACGTTAGTTTAATATATTGGAATTGGAAAACCTTGTCAAAATTTGCTCATTGATGTTAGCCAAAATACATGCATTTGATATTTTTGAGTGGGACGCCCTTGCTGTGAGCAGCGTCGAGTGTTTTTTCCTATTCCTGTGTTCAGTTTAGAAGTAAATAGTTACTCTGTTGAGATATTCCTGTGTTAAGAGTTTGTTATGAATATTGTCTATGTAATGTTAGGCCTTGTGTTTGATTGCAAAGTTGAGCTTGGAATGTTGTGGCATGCGGCATCATGATCTGTTCACCGTGCCTCCTGAGAATAATGCTTCGTATTGTTTTGCATGTCGATCTAATGCCAGTGATTTTCTTGTTAAGAAGATCATCCTCTTCTGTTGTTTCCGTGCTTAAGAAGTTCATCGTCTGATGTTTCATTCATAGCCTATACGACAAGTCGGGTAGGTTAGACGTGAAACCATATGATCTTCTGACCAACTCATGATATTAGGCCGTGATTGGATCGTCGTTTTCCAACCAAAACCGCTTGTAAAACTGACGCTTGTAAATTAAAGCAGATGGTCTCGGGCGAAGGCGCTTGGTTGGTCGATTTCGCCTAGTAAAATATCGGAAGTACTTGACACATGATAAAAACGTTGAACGACACTCGGACAATTGCTAATCCAGCCATTAGCTGTTGTTTCAGCCTTGCCCATGGATGGCATGATACACACCTCGTGCATGTATTGTCTGGTAATGTCGTCCATATAGCAGTGCTCGTAAAATATACACTGGTCTCTCAAATTACACGCGTAACCCGCCGGTTTTACTTACAGACCTTGGGCCCTCGGTTTCATTACGCCTGTATTTTATGTGTTGTTTTCGATGACGAGTAAATTACACTTGTATGTTAATACAAGTTTGAAATAAACGAGAGTTCCCAAGCGCGGACTTACCGTTTCATTCCGTCTCAGTTTCTCGAAGGTGATCATAGGTGTCTGATGATCCTGGCTTCCTGAATGAGTAGCGGGCGCTGTATCAGACCATCCGTAGGGCCCGCGAGGCCCTCTCCATTGTCCTTCGAGTTGTTGCGCTCGCCGTGGCGCCGAGCATTGTTACCATCGTCAACGAACATGAGGATTCAGGAGATGACTTTATTTTGACTGGATGACACTAGGGACCCACTAGGGCAATAGCCGTACGTACGCAAGTGCCTCCTTATTATGTACAACTATATATTTTTTGCTTTCTCCTGGTTTCCTGACATCACGGTCCCACACCATTGTCAACCTATGTAGTCAATATAAATGAGATAATTGCACAAGGTGCGGCCGACAGCTGGGACCAAGCAGCTCGAGCAGTATTTGTGTTTTTGAGGCGTGAGCACTGCAGAGTTTTTCTTGGCGATGATTTCGTTGTTGTTCAGAGGAGAGCAGGGTATTAACTGGGCGGGCTGTGGCCCGTCTAGCCCAGGCCAGATATCCAGCATAGATACTAATTTTTTCAAGATGAAAATGGCTAGCCCAGCTATACGTCTTTTTGAGGAATACCCAGGCAAGGTCAACTTCTTATTCTCCGCCCCGCTGGGCTGCAAATCTTTCCTAGAAGGGATGCATTAGGCTTAATAGGAAAATGGGCTTTAAAAATAATAAATGGGATGTAATTATAAAAACTGGGCAGTAACTATAAAAAGATGCTCCAAACACAAAATTAGTTTATAAAAGACTTCCATCAGACATGGACTCTATGTGGAGAGGCTGACAGCTGGGTCCACGGCCGCAGCAAGGAAGTGCCTCCTTATTACGTGCAAATTAATTATTCCTCCACCTGACAGCGGGGACCCACCGAACGGGCCACCGTATTCCGCCCCCTGACTGCTGGGACCCACCAGCTACATCTTCTCATGCAAGGAAGTGCATGACAGTCGGGACCCACCTGGTCGAAGCGAGGGTAGCGTTGTCATTCTGGTCGCGAACATGTACGTACATATATACTGGTCGATGTAGAGGCGCGCACATGTCGTAGTAGAGGCGGGCAGGGTGCAAGAAATAAAATACGGCCACGTATGTGTACATACGGACGGGGTCTCGACCGCCTACTCGCGCATATGTACGGTGAGGGATCGTGTACATGGCTGGGTCGGAACGGAGAAACAGCGTCGTCGTCGTGTTCATGGGGAGGCAATGGAATGCGTCGTGTTCATGGGGAGGCAACGGAATGTGTCGCGTTCATCGGGGGGGCTTGGACGGAACAGGCGATGGAAACGAGGCCTGGCCTACTGCAGAATGGAGGAAACGGCCTTGTGTTCGACCGGCCACGTTCGAAACGGGATCCTGTTCATCGGGAGGGGTCTGGCGTACCGCAAAACGGAGGAAACGGACCTCCTATGGTCGAAACGGGGGTCCTGTTGATCGGGAGGGGTGTGGCGTACCACAAAACGGAGGAAACGGACCTCCTACTGTCGAAACGGGGGTTTTGTTGATCGGGAGGGGTGTGGCGTACCGCAAAATGGACGAAACAGACTTATGTTGGAGTGCTACGGTCGAAACGGGGATCCTGTTCATCGGGAGGGGTGTGGCGTACCGCAAAACCGGACTCCACGGGATACTGTTCATCACCACCGTCGACCCCCTCCAGCCTCCACGAGCTACTGTTCATCCATCGTCGACCTCCTCCAGCCTCCACCTGCGACTGTTCATCCACGGGCTCCTGTTCATCCAGCCTCCACCGCGCGCTACTCCACCAGCTACTATTCAACCAGCCCTCTCCACAGGCTCCTGTTCAACCACCCCTCCACGGGCTACTGTTCATCATGCCCTCCACCGTCTACTGTTCATCCAGCCCTCCACACCACGGGGTCCTGTTCATCCAGCCGTCCACGGGCACCCCTCCACCATCTACTGTTCATCCAGCCCTCCACCATACCACGGGGTCCTGTTCATCCAGAGGTAACGCCACCGCTCACTGTTCATCCACCCCCCCCCCACCGCAACGCTCACTGTTCATCCCATCGATCGGCTTCAGTTAGCAGCAGTAGCGAAGGAATCGCTCGATCGGGTTTAGTTAACAGCCATCAATCGATCGCTCGGGTTCAGTTAGAGCCCAACGCCTCGCTCGGGTTTAGTTAGAGCCAACGCCTCGCACCCACGTGA
>NC_041384.1:4525191-4536907 GCF_002162155.2 Triticum dicoccoides | reverse complement strand
GTGTACGAGAGAAACGCGCATCGCTCGGCCCCCGACCTCCCACCGTAACAGGGAACTCCCCGAAATTCCCCCCCCCCTCGCTTCTACCACCGGTTTTTCCGTCATGGACGGCCCAAAGAATGTCATGCAGCTGTGTCTCCTGTCTGCCCAGGACGAAAAGCCCATTTTCTATCATGATTTTTTGTCATAGAAGTAGGAGCCCACCACATCTATGATGATACCGGGTTTTGTCACAATTTTCGTCATAGAATTGTCATATGTATGACAGAAAAAAAATTCGTTCGGCCCAAAATGTCACGGATGTGTCTTTTTCTTGTAGTGACACAGGCGGAGATGCACTCTTCGACCACAGCAGCAATGATCTCCGGGTCAGCAATGGTGACGGCAGTCGGGCAGGAGGCCCTGTGCGGCCGCCGGCTCAAGTTTTATCTGATCTATTTGATGCGTTGGCTATGCTCATGGAAGAGGCTAACCCGGCAGATAAGGATGCCCACAACATGGAAATTACAAAGATAAAGGATCAGATCACCCAGGCCAAGGCCGATTTGGCGGCTAAGGAAGTAAGGATGACTGCTGAGCGGGCCACTTTGGACGCACAGGGTTATCGGCTTATGCTGGATCAAAACGCATCGCATGAAGTCCTGAAGAGGAGGCACCGGTCCCGCCTACCTCCGGTTTACGATGCTAGGAACCTCTTTAACACCCCAGGAGCGGGGACCAGTAACCCGCCGGTAGCAAACCGGGCGGAGGCACCTGGAGCGGGTGCGCCGGTTCAGCCACGTTTGATGGATCCACCTCGGCAGAACAACATTGTGTCTCAGCCCGTCCCAATGCCGCCGGGTCATTATTCTACTCCAATGGACAATCTCGTTGCTGCCGCTTCACGACTGGAGGCCATCCCGATTGAAGGTGATTCTCCGATGGCTGTTGAGACGCGCCGGGATAAGGAGCTTCTTCGGATAGCCTTGGTTCAACAGGAAGCGTATTCATACAGCCGTGATCGAATTCATTCCACCCCTCGTCCAAGCCAGAGATACAGCAGGCGTATGGATGAACCACCCGTGTCAATAAACGCACGGAACCGTGAAGCGCCCCGTGGCAACAACCCGGCAGGTGGTGCTGGTGATGCTCAGGAGGTGGTAGACCGGGCCCGAGCGCGTAGGGAGGCCGAGTTAGCAACGTAGTATGAAGCTCGTCAGCTTACTCGGGTTCGTCCAACCACATCAGTCGAGCCAGGAGCACCTCTAGTTCTTTGGGGGTGTTGTGCCTTGTCCCGGCATTACGCAATGTGCGCCTGCCCAAGGATTTCAAGGGCCACCGTAAGGTGCCGAATTACACTTCCGATTTATCTCCAGAAATATGGGTGGAAAGCTATGAGGTGGCCATGGAGATGCTTGATGTGTATGATGCGGCGTGTGCAAAATATTTCACCATGATGCTAGAAGGAACGACCCGTACTTGGTTAAAAAGTCTACCGGCTAACTCTATCAGTTCATGGGCCGAGTTGAGAGCCCGGTTTATCCAGAATTTTAAGGATACATGCAAGCAGCCTATGTTGATAGTAGACTTAGCTGCCTGTGTCCAGGAGGAAGGAGAGTCGACAACCCGTTGAGTGCACCGGGTCTTGAAAATTTTGCATTCGTCAGACCGCATCAATGCCGATACTGCAGTTCTAACCTTAGAAGGCAACTGCCGGTTTGAACCTCTGAAGTTGAAATTGGGACGGCTAAAGCGCCATTGCAATGATATGGGGACCCTCATGGCCGCGTTAGTGAAGTATGCCGACTCTAATAGTACCAGGGATCCTGAGTATGATGATGATAAAGCAGGGAAGGGAAAAAGAGCGACAACACCAGCACATAGGACAAGGGCCAGCGACGAAAGGGTAAACCGCCCAATCGCAGCGGAGCGCCTAATCCTAACCCGGACCGCCTATCTTACCTATTGAACCAGCCCTGTCCAAAACATGGGACGAAGGAGATGCCGGCCACACACCTCTCGAAGGACTGCTACATCATGCAAGAGTTCAAAAATTCTAATGATTTCCGGTATGATCATGGACCAGGTGGCGGTTCAGGCTCCGGATCTCATGGGCCGGGTTATGGTGGAGGAATTTTCAGTTCAAGCTTCCATGGTAATCAGGGTGGACACAACAATCAAGGTAATCAGGGCAGTCAGGGTGGCTACAATCAGCAGCAGCAGCAATCGGGTTATCAGAGCAACCCGAAGCAGTTAAACAGTGGGCAGTATCATGTCTTCTCCACTAGTTTAGACAAGCGTGACCAAAAGCTTCATAAGAGGGCCGTGAACTCCGTTGAACCAGCAGTGCCCCGTTACTTGCGCTGGTCCAAGCAGCCAATTGTATGGAGTAGAAAGGATCATCCACCCCGGGTTGACAATCTGGGTCATCTAGCATTGGTGGTGACACCTCAGGTGGGAGGTTATAAGTTCATCAAGGTACTCATGGATGGAGGAAGCAGTATCAATATCCTTTACTATGAAACCTTCCGTCGCATGGGGTTAACCGATGAAAATCTTAAACCGTCCAATACGGTGTTCCATGGTGTAGTGCCTGGTAAATCAGCGTATCTTGTTGGTAAGATAGATCTGGGGGTGGCTTTTGGAGATGATCACGATTCCAGATCAGAAACGTTGACCTTTGAAGTGGTGAAAATCAGAAGTCCGTATCACACCCTGTTTGGACGGCCGGCTTATGCTAAATTTATGGCACGACCCTGTTATGTTTATCTGCAGCTCAAGATGCCGGGTCACAAAGGAACCATAACCATCCATGGAAGCCGCAAGATCACTCTGGAGTGTGAAGAAGGTGATGCGGCCTATGCTGAGTCGGTTTGTGCCACAGAAGAGTTAAAATTTTACAAAGATAATGTTGATCCGGCAGATATGACTTCATTGAAGAAGCCAACTGCAGAGCATGATCCGGCCCTGAAGTCTAAATTGGCCGCTGAGACTAAGCTTGTTGACTTCGTACCTAGCGATTCGTCCAAGCAGTTCAGCATCAGCGCAAACTTGGATCCGAAAATAGGAAAGCGCGCTCATCGAGTTCATCCGTGAGAATCGGGACATCTTTGCGTGGAAGCCTTCTGACATGCCAGGTGTACCGAGAGGACTCACTGAGCACACTCTTAATGTTGATCCTAATTATAAACCGGTGAAGCAGTTTCTCCGTCGGTTCAATGAAGAAAGACGCAAAGCTATTGGAGAGAAAGTGGCCAGGCTCTTAGCGGTTGGATTTATTGTTGAAGTTCTCCATCCTAAATGGTTAGCTAATCCGGTGCTGGTCCTTAAGAAGGACGACACATGGCTAATCCACCGGTTCTTGCTGCTCCGGTTGATAAGGAACCATTGTTGTTATATTTGGCAGCTAACGCTCGAGCAGTCACCGTGGCTATTGTGGTGGAGCGCAAGGAGGTAGGCAAGGAATATCCGGCTCAATGTCCGGTTTACTATATCAGTGAGGTGCTTATTGAGTCCAAGCAAAGGTACCCACATGGCAGAAGTTGGTGTATGGAGTTTTCATGGCAAGCCGGAAGCTTAAGCGGTATTTCCAAGGTTATCCCATCACAGTGGTCAGCTCTGCTCCTTTGGGAGATATAATCCAGAACAGGGAAGCAACTGGCCAGATTGCCAAGTGGGCTATAGAGCTTGGGCCTCATGGGTTGAAATACATACCTCGCACGGCAATCAAGTCTCATGCACTTGTGGATTTCATCAACAATTGGACAGAACTGCAAGCACCTGAAGAGAAGCCGGATCACACTTATTGGACTATTCATTTTGATGGGTCCAGGCAATTGGAGGGATCGGGGGCTGGAGTCGTATTAACTTCCCCACAAGGTGACAAGTTTTGTTATGTTCTCCGTCTAATGTTCCCTTGTACTAACAATGCAGCTGAGTATGAAGCTTTACTCCATGGTCTTCGGATGGCTAAGGAGATGAATCTAAGCCGAGTTAAGTGCTTCGGTGACTCGGACCTGGTAGCTCAACAAGTGTCTGGCACTTGGGATTCCAAGGATCCGCTCATGGCAGCATACCGTCGTGAGGTGGATATTGTTGCAGGCCACTTTAAAGGTTATCAGGTGGATCATGTGGACCGACGGAAGAACGAAGCGGCGGACGCTTTGAGCCGACTGGGTTCTCAACGTAAACCGGTCCTGCCTAGTGTCTTCTTGGATGTTCTGCATAATCCGTCCGTCAAGCTCCCTGGTGAAGAGGATTTGGCTATTCCTGATCCGGAAGCTCAGTTGGTGGCGGCCCTTCATGTTATCCCAGATTGGACAGTTCCTTAACTGGCGTATATGAACCGGGGCGAGTTGCCAGAGGATGAGACTCTGGCCAGGCAGATAATCCGGTGGTCCAAGCCCATGACTATTATCAATGAAGAGTTGCATCATTGTTGTGTGACAGGGGCATTCCAGCGTTGTGTGTCTCCTGAAGAAGGCTGTGAAATTTTGCGTGAAATTCATGAAGGAGACTATGGTCATCACGCCGGTTCAAAATCTTGGGTGGCCAAAGCGTTTCGTCATGTGTTTTATTGGTTGACAGCTCATGTTGATGCTGAGTACTTCGTCAGACGTTGAGATGGCTGTCAGAAGTTCTCAAGACACGCTCATGTACCGGCTCAAGAATTGAGGATGATTCCAATTACTTGGTCATTTGCAACTTGGGGGCTGGATATGGTTGGGCCTTTCAAGAGGTCCAACGACAAGAAGACCCACCTTCTGGTGGCGGTTGACAAGTTCACAAAGTGGGTAGAGGAAGAGCCTGTTAGCAAGTGTGACGCGGCCATGGCGGTTCAATTCATCAAAAAGGTGATTTTCCGGTTTGGCTTTCCACATAGCATTATCACTGAGAATGGCACCAATCTGTCCAAGGGTGCCATGAAGGAGTTCTGTCAACGTGAGCATATCCGGCTTGACGTATCATCAGTGGCTCACCCACAGTCCAATGGTCAAGCAGAGAGGGCCAATCAAGAGATCTTGAGAGGCATCAAACCCCAGCTTATGGTTCCTTTGCAACGAACGCCGGGTTGTTGGGTGGAGGAGCTACCTTCAGTGTTATGGAGCAACAATACCACGCCCAACAGGTCCATAGGATACACACCGTTCTTCATGGTTTATGGAGAGGAGGCAGTTCTTCCTAGTGACATCCGTCACGACTCACCCCGTGTAGCGGCATATGTTGAAGCGGACAATGAGAAGGCACGGCAAGAAGCTCTCGACCTGTTAGATGAGGAGCGTGACATAGCGGCCGCCCATTCGGCGATTTACCAACAAGATCTGCGTCGCTACCATAGCCGCCGGGTTAGAACCAGAACCTTTCAAGAAGGAGATTGGTGCTTCGGCTCATCCAGGATCAGACGGATATGCACAAGTTATCCCCACCTTGGGAAGGACCTTTTGTGGTCAGCAAGAATCTACACAACGGGTCATACTACCTAATCGATGTTCGAGAGCGCAAAGACTCACGTAAGTCGGAGGAGGAGACCAACCGGCCATGGAATATTGCTCATCTTCGGCCCTACTATACTTGAGGTATAGGCTCTGCTTATGTACATATTATGACAATGTATATATTATGATCAATACAATAAACCGGAACCTCATCTAAAGCGGGGTCTCTGTTATTTTTACATCATGTGTGGTTACATGGAGCTTCTGTTCTTAAAGCGGCGTCCGGTTTACCCCTTGATTTAGCTTCTCAACAGCTTTATATTATATCACTTGGGGGCTTGGTCGTATCCGAACCATAGCGACACCTTTTGATAGGCGCAATGCCACAGCATCACTTGGGGGCTTGGTCGTATCCGAACCATAGCAACGCCTCTTGATCAGTGCAAAGCCACAGCATCACTTCGGGGCATGATCGAACCCGAACCATAGCTACACCTCTTGATCGGCGTAATGCCACAACATTATTTGGGGACCTGGCTGACTCGAACCATAGCTACACCTTTTGGGGGATTGGTCATGTCCGACCATGGTAACACCTCTTGATCGGCTTAAAGCCTCGATTACAATGGTTTTTATTTCTGCCTTTGGTTGCGTTATGTTCTCTTTTTAATGAACATTTTTTGCTGCTTTTTCAAACTGACATTGTTAATCCGGTTAAACTGTCAATTGCAAATTGACGGTACACGGTCAAATCTTAATCCGGAGACTATCTGCCCGGTCCGATTTTATGTTGCCATCTTATTATGGAGTAAACCGGTGTTTATCATAACCCGGAACGGTTTACATTGTAAACTGGCCTTATATTAACAGGAGCTGTTTTCTCCTCCAAAGTTTGGGTTATCAGCCCCGCTACAAGGTTGGCCAGCCAACACCATGCCTGACGGTGGCAGGTATTATATATTTCCATATTTGGTTATATGTTCTAACCAAAGTTATCATCTTCGGTTTTATATACATGAGTATCTTGACCCGCCGGTGGTAAACCGCCAGGGCGTTTTAAGCTTCTTGATTGCAGAAACAGCTTGAACAGATGAATATGGATATCATATCTTAGGTATTATGAATCAAACAGGCATCAGTTAAAGATAAATATGCACGAAGGCATACCAGACCAAGTATGTCAACTAGCCAACTACAAGGCGTTCCAGTGCCCAAAAAGATCATTGTTTTTATCAAATACATGTCACAGCATGTAGTATTCTAAACCGGCCTCCGGTTCATGCTTGGTCACCGGCTTGACCTGACGGTTGCGGATCATCTCACGCCGGTTCAACTTCTTCCTCCCTACCCAGTGGCTGGAAATCAACAGTTGCCCAGTTGATCCCAGTTAAGGCTTGAAATACAGCTTCATCACTTATCAGCAGGGACGGTTCAATGTCAGGAGCGTAAGTGTGCTTACGGATTGGCGTGATAAGATTCACAGCTTCAGGAATTGGTGCAGCAACCCGCTTGTTTTTATCATCATAGTTGGAATGATAGTGGGAAAGATCCGCCTCTTCAACCAGTTGACAAGCCAGAGGGCGCACTTCCCGGTTTATGGTTCGGAGATCCTCTTCATCAAATTTTGTCCCTTCTTCCTTCAAGCTGGGATAGCCTTGGGCCGCTTCAACAGGATAAAACTCAGGCACCCACGCTTTTTCCTGGATTAGGGCGGTCAAAGCACCCGTTCTAGCAGCAGATTTCTTCAGCTCTTCAACCTGGGCAGGGAGCATAGATAACCTTTCAATGGTATCTTTGATCAAGGTGGGCGACGAATTTTCGTGGGAAGCAGTGTAGATGATCCGTTGTGCACCAGAGTACAGTTGCTCTATCAGAGTGTAGGCAGCTTTTAACTTCTTCCGCACATACGATCCCAAGTGGCCAATATGAGTTCCTGTATCATTGCAAGGGTTAGTAAACCGGCAGCTACATGACAAGGTCTGCTCAATTCAGAAAACAAGGATACCTACTAAATACAGCTGCAGTCCTGGCATGAACCTGTCGCTTCATGCTGGTCAATTCATCAACAACCAGTTTAAGAGCGGCTTCTGCTTTTTCAGCCCTTGCGCTAAAGCGGATTTCTCAGTCGTCCAATCCGCCCGCTCTTTGTTGAAGCCCTCTTTAATTTTTTCCATAGCGCTCAAAGCGCTAGTCAGTTCTTCCTTTGCCTTGGAGGTTTCTGCCTGTTGCGACTTAAGGTTTTCCTACAGGTCGGCGATTTAATTTTCTCTCTTGCTCAGCTCAGCCTGCATAGAGATAGTTATATGATGAAATGACAGTACAAATTTGAAGTACCAACCACATAACAAGTTATGCCCTTGGTACTTGGGGGCTAATGCATATTTGCTCTTCATTGTACAATTTCTACAAAGTCCCAAGCTCAATACAAGTATTCAACTTGGCACTTGGGGGCTAACGGCTATTTATTCAAAGTCTACTGATACAGAAATTTTCTTTTATAAAGTCTCGATTTATCTTTATAAAGTTAAACCGGCCCTTGGGGGCTACGTCAGCAAGGTTAAAGATGCAATTGAGGTTCACATTGAATACTTACTACAAGTCCCGGTTTAAGTTGATATCTTAAACCATCACTTGGGGGATATTGGAGTTGATAAGCTATGAAATAAGACAAGCAGAGAAGCATATGGGAAGTTACCTCATATTTTTCCTTCATCATATTGACCATACCGGCTTCATAATCGCGGCTGGTGTACAGCCGGTTCAGATAGCCAGAATGGAGATCTTGACCATTCAGAGCAGCATATGTTCACAAATCACCATTCCATTTGCCTTTGCCAACCGCAGAGAATTCCTCTTTGGCAGTATGTCTTGACAAAGCAACATGATTACTTGGTTCAGTATGGCCAAAGCCAGTAATAAGGACATCATCATCTTTTTCTTCACTGGTTTGTACTGGGGTCGCCGGTTTGTCAGTATTCTTTGCTGGACTAGCCGGTTTATCAGTCCAGATAGAGCTGGTCGGCTGATCAACAGGGCCTGTGGTGTCAACCTCTGCCTGTTCAGCAACAAAGTCATGGTCTTGTGGTGGTGGGTCATTCAGCACATCATCAAGGTTGGCCTCTGCAGGATCTGGTATTCTCTCCGGTTTAGCAGATGTATTTTCCTCTGCCGTTTTGTTCAGGCGAGCTTTCTTGCTTGGTCTGGGTTTGGCACTGAGAAAGTCAAGCATGAAGGTCAATATAACGTATAAAATACATGTTAAAGATAAGGCAAGTGAACAACTTACCCAATGACCCTTTTGAGAGGTGGAAGATTGTTAGCTGACGACTCACCAGAGGAGGAATGAGAAGTGCCCTAATAATTGGAATCAGACGGATTAAGAGGTTGACGAAAACAACCTGCTTTAGGGCATGAAGTGACAAGGCAATTAGAGACCTCTGAACGGCGTTTTTGAACCGGACTGTTTGGTAAACCGGCGGAGGTAGCTACGTGGCCGCTGTGCCGGGTCGTGCGGCGAGCTTCGTGCTGTTGTGTCTTCACATGAAAGTTTGGATCCAAGTAAGCAAGAGGATGAGAAAATTTAACTTTCCGGTTTGCCCGACGCGTCTTTAGTGAAGGCAAAGGGTCTGAATCGGAGGAAAGAACGATTACCTCTACAGCATCGGCGTAACTGAATTCAGCGTCGTCCTGGCAATAATCATCATCAATAAGGCGTATGAAAAATAAGCCAAGTGAGTCAAGTTCTACCTCAAGATCCGGGTTACCCACATCATCGTCAGCCGGTGGATTGGAGGATGCAGTGGTTCTCTTCCTGCTAGCAGGCTTCTTCACAGATTTGGTCTTTTGCCGGGTTGGCTTCACCGATTTATCTTGTGAAGGTTTCTTGTTCCAGAACGGATCATCGGCCTGTCAAAAATAATAACATTTTTAGATAATATTTGGACAGAAGCAATTTCAGATATGCAGATGGTATGATTCTTACTACTGGCGGTTTGTTGATGGCACAAAAGGGGAGTAGGCCGGTTTGAGCACAAACATCCTCCGGTTCATTCAACATCTTTTTCACAGCTTCAGTAACTTCATCCTTTGTAAGCTAGATATCAATGTGCCGTTGAGCATCCTTTACATCTCCTGTATACTCTCACATCAAACCGGGGCGCTGGCTTAAGGGCAGTACGCTCCAAGATATCCAGCAGCGAGCAAAATCAACCTCTGCCAACCCGTTTGCCATGAAGGCCCTAAGCTTGGATAGTTGAGGAGCATATTTGCTTCTCTCCTTGGCAGTCAGCCTTTGAGGAAAAGGGTGTGTATTGCTCAGACGTTCCGGACGGTAACCCGGCAGGGTATTTTCTTCAGAAGGAGAGGTGTCCTTGCAATAAAACCATGCCTAGTTCCATTCTTTGGGGTGGCTGTGAAGATTGGCATGAGGGAAGGTGACTTCTTTCCTTTTCTGAATCGCCATACCGCCCATTTCTTTGTTGGGTCCGTCTTTGAATTTTGTGTGACAGTTCAGGTGAAAGCAGTCCCTAAATAGCTCTACTGAAGGTTCCTCCTAAAGGTAAACCTCACTGAAGACTTGAAAGTGGCAGATATTGGTTACGGAGTTAGGACCGATATCTTGTGGGCGTAGTTCAAAGTTGGCTAAGACATCCTATCCCGGAAAAACATTGAACTGGGAGGGTTGAAGCCCCGGCTTAAATGATCAGCAAAAACAATAACTTCTCCCTCTTGGGGAGTAGGGGGACATTCCGTGCCAGGGACCCTCCAGTGAATGACGTTTTTCTCGCTTAAAGCGCCCGTTTTCACCAGATTATTCAACTGGTCCTCAGTCACTCGAGAAGGGACCCAGTTGCACTCATACACTTGTCTGGCCATGGCAAGATCTACAATACTGTCGGGATACTGATCCACGGACACCTATGGGACTGGCTGACCGAGTCCCTTTCGGTTCGGCGGGGGCGGAGATCGCGCAAAGAGCAGATCGAGGCGAAGCACACGAGCAGTTTACCCAGGTTCGGGCCGCACGGATGCGTAAAACCCTACTCCTGCTTTGTGGTTTGTATTGATTTCTTGCTCGGGAGCGCGAAGTGCTACAGTACACTTCAGCAGCTAACGAGACCGAGCGTGAGTGTTCTCTGAATTAGCTAAGCCCCCTCTACGTTGCGCATGGGCCTCCTTTTATATGCTCAAGGGGTCACCGACAGGTGGCAACGGAAACGAAGGGTAAAACTGGAAAGGTGCTGCGTAGGTACAGCCACCCGCTACAGTGTATCATACCTAACCCTGACGGCAGGGGACAAGGGCATTAAATGCCGGTCTGTGTCGCCTAAACAGTGCAAAAGGGACCGTCAGGGATGCCACCGCTCGCCACGATGGCAAACTTGTCAGCGCCGCTTACCACCGCGCGCCGCTGGCTGCACAGCCTCCCGCCACGTACGCCTGGAAGGGTCCCAGAGCGACACGTTGGTGGATGTGCTGGAGCGCGGGCATAGAGAGGTGGCTCATCACGGCAAGCGCCTTGCCGCGGTCGTTGTCTTGTCGCATCCGGGAGCTTGTCGCTCACCGGGCCTTGCCGGGACGCGTGGCGTGCCGCGGCAAGTTCCTTGAAGTGCCTTGGGTGGCCTTCCCAGCAAGCTCCTCTTGCCGGGGTCTTGGGATGCTTTTGTTAGCCTTCCCGGCAAGCTCCTGTTGCCGGGGTCTTGTCTTCTTGGCTTGGACACTTTGTTCTTGAATGGCTCCAAAGGAACCACGGAGGACCTTGGCGGTCACCCGGCAAGCCTTGCCGCGGGATGCTACGACTGCCCGTGCACAAGTTCGGGATACTAGGGTACCCCTACTCTAGTACACCGACAGGAGCCCCCGGGCCTGGGCCATACACGGTGCCAAGCGCTGTTAGGCCAGGCCCAAAACAGGGCACGGGCACGCGCGGCCTAGGTTACGCCGTATCTTACTCCGTATCCACCGCGCCCTCCCCGAACGGCACGCGTTGAATGCGGCGTCGTGGGAGAGATCATGGGTGGTTTCGTTATTCGGAAATGCGGAACGTCCGCCCCCTCCCTCTTTATAAGCAGGGGAAACAGGGGCAGTTCGCCCACTCGCCCGTTGCTGTTCCAATCTCAGAAATCTCCGCCGCTCCCTCGCCTTCCCAAAGCTGAGAGAGAGAGAGCAGCACTCCACCCCCCATCGCCACCAGCACCACCAACGCCGTCAACCTCCTCCACTGCTTCCGCCATGGCTCCAAAAGCCGACAAGGGGAAGGTCGTGAAGTCGACCGAGGCGCAGCGGCTCGCGGCGCTGCGGTA
>NC_041384.1:4512406-4524762 GCF_002162155.2 Triticum dicoccoides | reverse complement strand
ACTACTACCTTTTCTGGACGGCGGAGACGCGAGCGCATCCGCGCACGAAGGTACTCCCCGCCGCCACTTGGAAGAAGGCTCCGAATGGATACCCCTTCTTTGCATTGTTCTTCTACTGCGGGCTCTGCCCGCCTTTCTCTGAATTCTTCTGCGACATCATGAATACCTACGGATTCCACCTCCTTGACTTCACCCCCAATGCCGTTCTGACCATGGCAGTTTTCGCACATCTCTGTGAAAACTTTGTCGGAGTCCTTCCCAACGTAGCCCTCTTCCGCCACTTCTTCATACCCCGAGTAGAGAGAGGGAGCCATTATCCGGCGGAATCGCCTGGATCTCGAGGGCCGGCAAGAAAGAAACCTATCTGGAGGGATAATTCCACGGCAAGTGGGAGGAGTGGAGAGCAGACTGGTGCTGGATTGACGAGGAGAACCCGCAGGCATTCACCACCCGGCGCCAAACCCCAGTAGCACGCGGCAGCGATTGGAGCGACGTGGACCCGGAAGATGATAGGCTGAAGATTGCCGTCACCAGGATCCTACGCCTCAGGCTTGCCAGGCTCACTGTAGGCGCTGTTGGCGCAGATTTCCTTCGCCGCCGCATCGCCCCCCTGAAGGAGCGGGGGAGGCCCACTTGGGAGTTCAAGAACGCGGCAGACATCATGAGGCTGCGGTCGGGCCTCAATTTTAACTTCATAGTTCTGGAGCTCAACGCGATGCTCCAGGAGCTCTTCAAGTATGACCCCCAACATCCTGAGGTGTTCAGGTTGCCGGGGGCGTCGTTCCGTTGTGCAACAATTTCGTGCTCGACCGCATCCGTGCAATGATGCCGGAGTGCGACTCGCATGGAATTGTGCCAACTTGGCAGGAGCCTCCCTCCCCACCAAGAAGGCGTCTCCGCAAGGTTGGTGACGTGGCGGAGCAGCAGGCGAGCGAACAGCCGCCGCGCCGCGCAACACGCTCCACCGCGGCAAGCACTGTTGCCGCGGGAGCATCTCACGCTGCAACAACAACTGGAGCGAGGCCCTCCCGGACCACCGCTTCTACTCCAGCCGGAGCGGGATCATCTCAGACCACCGCCACTGCTCCCGCCAAGCGGCCAAGGGAAGCTACTCCTCCGCCTCCTCACGCCGGACGTGAGCCAGACTTTGACTTCTTCGCGTTCAGCTCCGGCGAGGAAGAAGAAGAAGAGTAAGACTCCGTTGTTGTACTTGTAGTTCTTCAATCCTTGCTGTTTTGTCTTGTATCTGATTTGCTTTACTCTGAACTTGTTCCTTTTCAGGACTCTGGCCCAGAGAGCAGCAAAGAGAGCCAAGGCGCCGGTGATTATCATCGAGGATGAACCCACGGCGACAGAAGGGGATGCACCCGAGACAATCTTGCCGGACCCGGCAACTTTTCTCCAGAGCAGCCCCCAGCGTAAGTATACGGTTTACTTTCCGCTGTGAGCCGCGCATGGGTACTTGTCTTTGCTGATATCTGCTTGTTGACTTGTGTAGGAGCCGAGTAGCCCCACCAGGAGCCAAGGGAGAATCCCCCGACAAGGGAGAACTCTCCGGCAAGGGAGGGCTTCCCGGTAAGGGAGAAGTCTCCGGCAAGGGAGGGTTCTCCGGCAAGGGATAGCACTAGCGGCCCCCCGACGGCGGAGACCACGACTGCAGAACCTGGTGCAGGTACTCCTCTTGCTTCAAAAATTCCCTCGGGTTCTTCTTCTTTTGATCTTCTTCTTGTTGAATATTTGCTTGACTCTTCTCCCCTTTCCGGCCATCAGACCCACCTGCTGCGGAGCAGATGGAGACCGAGGTTGCCGCCGAAGAAGCGGCCAGTGCTGACGATCCTCCCGGCGCAGAGGCCGCCAAGGCTGCCGCCGCAGCAACTGGCGAGGGGTCTGGTGATCGCACTGACGGCCCTGAGGCCGCAGGAGCGCCAGGCGCTGCACCGACCGCCGACCCGTCCGCCGCTGCCGCAGCGCCAGGCTCCGAAGAGCCCCAGCCAGGCGTCTACTTGAAGGCCGGCGAGGGCGTCTTCATCAACCTCCCCTGGGCGTCAAGCTCCAGGGCGCCGGTCGAGGGGGAGATCTTCGACGGAGAAGTGCTCCCCTGGGGTGGGCGGCGGGGCGGAGGCGCGGTGGGGCGGTTGCTGGCGGGGCCGCGGCGGTGGAGCAGTGGCGGTGCGGCCGCCGAATCCCTGGGCGGGGGATGGCGCGGCTGCCGGTTCTCGGGGCGGGGGCGGCGCGGCGGTCGGAGCTCCTGCCGGATGTGGAAGGTTACGGGGGAGTCAGGGGCGTGGCGGCGGCGGGGGGAGGCAGGGCGCGGTGGCGGGTGGAGGCTGGGCATGGCAGTGGCGGGTGGGAGGCTGTCCGCGGCGGCAGGAGGAAGGCAGGGAGAGATGGTCGGGAATTTTGTAATGGGCCGTTCGGGAGGTGCATAGTGGGCAAGTTGGGTTCCTATTATTTGGATCTCTGGAACACCTCGCGGTCCCTATATAGGGCGCTGTGATCACAATAACTATTTTGATCCCAGGATCAGAATAGTGTTACTTTATATAAATTTTTCCTACTACCGGGTGTAGTTACTCCCACTTTTGTTTTTTACGTTCTAGTTAGTATCTATCATATCGTAGAGTATGTACGCGTAGTATGTAGTATATGATAATATTTAGGTAGTATATATATACTACTTTTTTGATAGTATATATCAAATTTTGTGCATACTGCATTTCGCGTACAAATATGTACGTATTTCACAAATACAATAAAACTATGAGCTCGCTTGCAATTTTTTCATATAAATCACTTTGGAGTATTTTAGATATAGTATATGAACATACTAAAAATAATAAAGTAGAGTACATACTACCAAAAGGTAGTATATGAGAAGTGGGTGTAATTACACCCAGTAGTAGGATATATATATATAGGGTCACGCTATTCGTCACCCTGGGTGAGCAATTCTTATTCCTCACCCCATACCACCCCACGGCCAAAACTTTAGCAGGTAAGAAATAAACTACTTGAGGTAAGATTAAACAAGGAGGAGGAAACTGACCTTCCACCGCAAACGAAGGTGGGTGAGGTAATCTTACGCTACTAAAATACAAATGATGGTGTTGTAATTTTACGGCAATGTGTAGGGAGACATTACTGACATTTTTTATACAATAACACTGCGCTCCAGAACCATTGCCGTAAGAAACAATAGACTTGCAAGGTAAATTTACCTCGCGCACATAATTCTGCACGGGCTGCATCGCATGACCCTTTTCGTGTCATGTCGATTTCTTTAAATATCTTCTTCCACTCCCAGAATAAGAACGAGGCAAATTGGATGGCCGAGACTTCTCTTTACAATTGCTTCAGATCAAGGCTAATGCATACGTACTAAGTTTTTCTTTTTCCTTTTCGTCATCTATTTTTATCACTTGCTCATGAGGCACCATTGATTTGACCATTGATGTAGTGGAAATATTATTTGGGGTATCTGCAGTTGCATCCTCAACCATTTGAAAGTTTTTTATTGAGTTTTGACTGGAATTTCAATCGGTACAATGGCCTCAAAATTACATTCCTGAAAAGACCGTATTTGTATCATATGAACACAACATTGCTTCTTCTTTTTTGCAAGGAAACACCTATTCTTTAAAAAGAATAATGTTATCTCAAAGGGATTCTTGCCAAACTTCATTATAATACACTGAAAATTTTACAGTATCATTTCTAAGAAACGCAAATTACAGGGTCAGCTCTCAAGAAAACATAGATGGGACTCTATACATGGCCTCCAAGAGCAAGCTGATAGCCTCACTACCGACATAAATACATGATTAAACCTCATTTCTTCACAGGGTCAGCCCGGAGAAAATAGCAGGAACGCGATTCAGAAAGAAGACAAGCAGCCTGCAGCTCTCCAGGGTTAAACCTCATGAATTATAGCCGAGTTCTGCTTCGGTACACCCCCCCCCCACTTAACGTATAAGGGAATTTTGGTCATGTGGTGCTTAACGTATCCCGCGCCGTATGCGGCGTGGCCATACAGGTAGAGCCGAGCGCACGGCTCGAGCCGATACGGCCGCTCGCAACTACCCTCTCCCCTTCGCGCAAAAAAAACACGACCTGCGCTGATCGCGCGGCCCATTGCAACGTCGCCCCGCCCTGCCGATCGCCGCCCTTACCCGCCGATCGCCGCCCTTACCCGCCGATAGCCGCCTTTCCCCGCCGATCTAGACGTGATCACGCTGCCAATTCCAACGTCTTCCCGTTCGGCCGATCGCCGCCTTCTCCCCGTCTTCACCCGGGATCTGGCCGGCGCGGACAGATCTTGGAGTCGCCCGTCGTACGTGATGTCGCCTCCGTGCAGGTCGTCACGGTGACGTGGCCTACGTGGACGCCGTCGCCACCCGCAACTCCGTGATCAACCTCTCCAGGAACGTCCTCGCCGTCCGCAGCCACGCCAGGCCGGCCGAAGTGCACGTGCATGCCATGTAAGCCGTCTAGTTCGTCAACAAATTGAATCTGTAAATAATTATGTGCAATCACTTGTTAGATAAGAATTTCTCAAATTTTTATTATAATATTTCAGTGTTGGTTGAGAGACCATTTAATGGATAAAGAAACTGGATTTACGGATCTGTTTTTGGACACGAGTTGGGATGGTAGCGATAGTGTTGATCGTACAAATGGTAATGATAGTAAAGATGATGATGATGGCAGCGACAATGAATCCTGGTCGTCGTACGATAATTTACCTGAAGAGGATTTTGAAAAGAAGGAGGAGGGTGCTTGTAGCGAAAACGTAAGTGTCATGTACATTCTTTTCGTCGGATGAAGAACCATATGGTACTTACACGTGCATATGATTTTTTTATGTGCAGGAGGATATTGACGTTCAGAACGAGGAAAATCATGGTGTTGAATCTTTCGGGGATAACATAAGCCAGGTTCGGTCCAAAATTTAAGATGTCATTGAATAATAAAAAAATGGTTATGACAACTTACACTTGCTTATGTGGAATATTTTAGGCTAACTTTGATTATTGGAGTGGTGAAGATGGATATGAGCGTGAGGATGGAGCTAATATGGACATTGAGGAAGCTGAAATCCAGCAACGTGCGCTGGAGACACAGTTTAAGGTTATGGGTATGACATTTGCATCACAATGGGAGGCTCACATGTTCTATAATAACTACGCCAAAGACCGTGGATTCAGTATCAGAAAAGATAAGGTGAAACGAGGAAAAGGACTTTCAACCACTGTTCGGTATAGGAGATACATTTGCTCGAGGGCAGGAAAACGTCTCAGTAAATTTTTAAACCCGGAGGGCCGTACACGCAGGCTAAGACCAGAGACTCGTTGCGAGTGTGGCGCACATTTAGTCGTGAAGTTGGACAAAGGACGTGGAGTTTGGTTCGTGGCAGCTTTTATGGATGATCACAATGGCTAGACCAGATGAGGTGGTATTTCTGTGGTCACATCGAGTGATGGGAGATCACCAAATAGCTGATATCTTGGCGATGGAAGGAGCTGGGATCAGAAAGCATATCATCGTTGACAACTTCATTAGCAGGTATGGCTCATATGATAAGTGTGGGTTTCTGAGACGAGACGTGTACAATCTATGTTGCCGAGAAAAAATGAAGCTGATTCCGAAGGGTGATGCTAACACGGCAATCGGGATTATGAGGAGCAGAAAGGAGAAGGATCCAGAGTTTTTCTTTGAGTACGTGCTCGATAAGGAGGGCCGTTTGAAGAGCATGTTCTGGTGTGATGCACAGTCGCGGCGGGACTATCAATTGTATGGAGATGTGACGGTGTTCGACAGCACGTATAAGATGAACAGATATGGTATGCCGTTCATCCCCTTTGTTGGTGTAAACAATCACCGTTGCACCATAGTTTTTGGTTGTGCCATTGTGTCCGACAAGACCGAAGCGACGTACGTGTGGCTGCTTCAGACATTCCTGAAGGCCAATTGTCAGAAAAAGCCAAGGTCAATCATCACAGATGGAGACGCTGCAATGATACGAGCTATTCGGTTGGTTTTGGTTGATGTGTTGCACCGTCTCTGCTCATGGCACGTGGAAAAAAACATGCAGAAGCACCTTAATTACAAATCGCTAAGTGAGTTTAGGGCACTCTTGTACTACTCCACCTCTCCAGCCAACTTTGAGGCGAGATGGCACGCTTTCGTCCGTAAATGGAAGACTGATAAAACAGAAGAGTGGCTGAGTAGGATGTACAGGAAGAGGAGTATGTGGGCAGCATCATATCTGTCAGATGGTTTTTTTCTGGGTATGCGCAGTAATCAATGGAGTGAAAGTCTTAACTCTTGTCTTCACCTGCACTTGGACGGCGCTTTGACTATTGTTGACCTAGTTGTGCATTATGAGAATTGCATAGTCCGACTACGTGAGAATGAGGCGCATGATGACTGTGTTTCAAATCAGTCATTGCCACCATCAGTCACAGATATAAGGATATTGAGAAGCATGCCGCCGAAGTATTCACTCATTCCAATTTTTCTATTCTTCAACAAGATCTGAAGAAGATGGGAGAACTTGAGATTTTTGAGACGCTAGTGGGAGTTGACTGCCACACCTTCATCGTGACATGGAGAAATAACCGGAAATTTCAGTTCAGCGTGAATTATTGAGCTGAAAACTCTGAGAATACGATAGACTGCAGTTGTGGACGAATGCTTCGGAAAGGATTGCCTTGCAAACACATTCTGTATGTGTTGGTTCATCTTAAAAAATCTAAAATACCTAAGTGTTGCATCCTTAAGAGGATGTCGAAAGTTGCGAGAGGTGGGCTGCCTGCACAGCGAAAGAGTGACTTGTTTGGCTGGGGTTGGACAGGGGCAGAGCAGCGTGCTCGCTATAGTCAACTTAGTATAACAGGAGCTGAAGCTTTTCATGTTGCTTCAAATGATCCATTCGTCTATGATGAGTTGATGCAGTGTCTGCAGAATATAATAGCGAAGAAAAAGGTCCTTGATGATGATGCTGTTGGTAGTAC
The DNA here is from genome assembly GCF_002162155.2 of Triticum dicoccoides. Classification (NCBI taxonomy): domain Eukaryota; kingdom Viridiplantae; phylum Streptophyta; class Magnoliopsida; order Poales; family Poaceae; genus Triticum; species Triticum dicoccoides. The sequence continues at coordinate 4,517,749 of NC_041384.1, read as the reverse complement.
AAGAAATGTGCATGAGGATCCACGTCAGCCGGAACAACATGTTGATGTCATAGGTGATCCCGTGAAAGTTTCCACGAAGGGCGCCCCTAAACAGAGCAGAACAGGTCGGGCAAAGAAAGATCCAAATGTTACAAAGAATGGAAGACCAAAATCATTTTCTGAGAAAAAACCTGGTCCTCTTTGTGGCATTTGTAAGAAAGTGGGCCATAGACGGCAAACGTGCCCTGAGAATGAAAAGTAAGTTTTTCATTTTTTCAACTATTTTTTGGTTTTGTCTTCACAATTGTCTGATTATTTGTTTACAATTTGTTATGTAGGAACCGGGCATAAAGATGAAGTACTCATAATCAGTTGAAGGCACTGGCAATTTCAATTTATTTGTTTAAGAATAAGAGACATGGCACTTTGAGTTTATTCTTTAAACCACCTTGTTTGATGAAAGTCGTTAGCACTTTCAGTTTATTTGTTTAAGAATAATAGACATGGCACTTTGAGTTAATGTTTATGCCACCTTGTTCAATGTTATGAGACATGCGATTTATATTATTATGTCTGAAACATATTATATTTGTATGAATGTGTTACTGTTGTAATGACATAGTAAACTTATGAAGATCTTTAAAATGTAATGTATGTGACAATTGTTTTGTAAAAAAAAGCCCCAGCCGTGGCCGGGCGCGCGCGCGCGGACGGTAAACTACTACGCCTTCTGGCGAGGCCTTTCGGCCGCCGAGCGGGGAGGCCACGGCGCACAGCAGGGCATCATGTTCTGTAGCGAGCTTGTGAGAAAGCGAAGAGGCGGGTATGTAAACCGGTCGGCGCGTCTCTCCGCGGGCGAGGTGGGACTAAACCTACTCGGCACAAAGCGCCAGCGTCCGTATCCGCACACGAAGAGGATCGGCCCACGCGCCCGACACGCGTCGTTTATGGGTCGACAGATCGCCATATTCCCCCTCGGGATCGTTGCATGTGTGCTGCTGGCTGGGGCGGGACGAGACGTGTGCCACCCGGCGCGCGGCTGGTCGGTTGGCCGGCTGCTGGGCCAGCAGACCCGCCCCATGGCGCAGGACGAATGGCGCCAGCCCGCACTACCTGCACTGCGCGGGCCCGCCACTGGCTCGGCTGTCGGCCATCGCACGGGCTGGAATATTCGTCGGACCGATCGCCGCCGCTGCCAGCAGAATCGACGTGAGAAATGGTGCAGCTTTTATCCACATCGCACCAACTCAGGACGGCGGGCATATTTTCTAATAAAAAAATGACAGCCGCGAGTAGGAACAACAACAACAGTACATGTAATATTGCAGAGGCAAACTGATAAATTTTAGGACAGAAAAAATATTACTTGCCCACACGCATTTAAATTTTTAGTGTCTCACGAAAGCAATAAATAAAACATGAAAAATTGTCGAAAACTATCCTAGTGCCATGTCGCATTACAATCGATCACAGTATCCAACAACGGTAGGGAAACGTTCTACGGGACTAAAACCCTACCAATGCTAATACCTACTCCTTCTCCATGATTTTAACAATTTTCATCTTCACTTTCTCTAATCTGTTGACCTCAGAAAAAATGATTTCCGCGACAATACGCGGCCTTGACTCATTAATCTCTTGCTGGTCAAATTCATGTGTCCAGCGATCTCCGTCCCAGTATTTTATGCACCACATCACAAAAAGTCCACAAGACACTCTGCAATAAACATGTGTGTGATCAGCTTAGGATATAGCATGCACTTTCTTATATTCATTTAACTTACCCATCATGTTGTCTCGGCATTTTATACTCATTAATTGGCCACGATGAGACATCTGGAAATTTTTATGATTCAAGAGTAGAGTTGGTCTCCATAATATCTTTAGAAATTTCAGCTCTCTGAAACAAATTAACAAACCAGAATTTAATGTATGACTCAATAATGTCCTGAATGGGAGTGTGACAATTATAGTGTACCAGGGTGGCAATCATATTGCGAATTCTTTTGCTTATTGCGCCTTTAGAATTTGAGTCAAGAACTTGAAACTCCTCCTTGACGGTGTGCATCACTATGGTTATCCAATGATTGTCATTAATGTGCATAGGAAAATACGCCTATATAGTAAGCAAATGATGTTAGTGCAATTAAATAATAATGACTAACAAAAACAAATAAATATGAAAGGAATACCTTGTCCCGTCTGAAATACTCATCCATTACTCTTGCGAGGACTTTTGCTTTCTTTGTAACATGTTCAGAATCCAAATCATTAATTGACTTGGTCTTTCCCCTAGCCCTACCCAACATAAATTTGGGGAACCACGTTGTTGATATGAAACGATTAGAGAAATCACGGTGTTGTAAGTGTTTACAATATGCATTGATTATCTGCATACATAAACAAAAAATGAGGTCAACTTGTGAAGTATAAATGAGAGTTTTGTTAAAACCAAACTCATACTTACAGCGCCATTCAACCATTTAAAAGTCAGGACATCGTGAAGCATAGCTGGTGTGCATATGGCCCAATCTGGTGGTGGCATATCGACCACGGTTCGGTGCATGCTTCTTTGTCGATGCGAGAGTCTCAACAAAAACTCTGGCTGCCTCTATGTGATCTGGAGTCATATTAAGGGAACTTGCCAGAATTGAATGTGGTGACGATGCAAACAGATCTAAAACAATGCAGCTACATTCGTTAAAAATAATAAAAAATTTACATAACGCGTGAACGAATTATAAAGTAGTACTTGACTTACTTTTTTTAACACGTTTGTTCCGGGTAATGAGAAGGTCGTACGGGGATAGACAATATTTCGACGGATTTCGTTCGTGTTTACCTTCATTGTCCTCGCTGCCTTCACCATTACCTATGTTGCTCTTTGCCGGGAAACTCTCAGACATGTCTTCAGACTTTGTTGGTGACAAACCACCCATAGACTCACCAGAAATATCAGCATTCTGCGGGGTTCCGGACATATACGAAAAGTCTTTTGTACGTACAGTTGATGACGAACATGGAGACTTTCCATTATCCTCTATAATGAAAGGATCAGTAGCGTCACCTTTACCCGGTGTCGTCGCCGGAGCACCCGTGTCATCAACGGGCACGTAGGAATCATTGAAACCCGTGAAAGATGTTACTAGCTCCACATCGGTAGGTGAATCAATATCTGGCCAATATTTTGATGACTTGTACTTGCCATTCTCCATCCCAACTTCTTAACCTACATTATCAAATTCGTCATTGGTGTCCCTCTTATTGGGTTTGTACAGCACACCTTCCGTGTTCAACTTTTCCATTACCATCTACAAACACAAATGAAACACGATAAGTACTTGAACAACTAAAACATGTTTAATATAAATTTTATATTACCTGTGCACATCTTTCGGGTATATTGAGAACCTCCTTGTGAAGCAGCTTTATGTATGTCATCACATGGTCCATACTGTTAGTCGTGTTCGATGAAACCCCTGACGTGCTTGGCTTTCTACTCCTGCCACCACCTTTCCGTTTAGGTTTCTTCGTTTCTTCATCTGGGATAGTCCCTTCACGTGCTATCTTAGCACGTTTGTACTCTTCGCTAACGCAGTTTTCAAGCTGTGCAACAAAAAAAATAAAAAATAACAACTATAGTTAATTACTATGTGCAACCAATAAGGACTATACTCATTGACTTACATTGCCGGTGCCACGCCCGTGCATGTTGTCATAGTCGTCTCTCTTTTTCCCTTCCGTTTCTGGCCAGTTAACCATTAGTGGGAATTCACGAGACAAAGGATCAAATGTATCCACACCAATTGGCTCAACTTTTTCCCAGTATATATACTACATGATAGTAAACACAACTAGTCAGACACATATATCACATAAAATTATATATACATACAACTATTCTGAAATGACTTGTACCTGAAGAAGAGCCAAGTTCCCGATAGGCCACTTGAATTTTTCAAGATCTTCGACCGATTTTTTAATAGCATCCATGCACACCTCCAACGTGAAATTGTTCCAATTGTATGACTTGATAGCGTTCACGTCCTCCACCATTTTGTAATAACGATAAGGAACTAACTTGGTGGATTGTGGTGCTAAGACTGTACCCATAAGAACCAGTACGGCCCTTCTCACAAAATCATCATCATATGACTGAGTATCAACAATATTTTTTATCAACTCATCGATGAGGATTAGGCCTGTTCTTTTGTCTACAAACCGATTCGGAACAATTTTTTTGGCATCTAGTTGTACTGTTGCTATCATGCTACTGACATCATCACCCTCGTTACGTAGCCCAAATATGTCGTAAACATCTTCATTAAGCACACTGAGGCCGTCAGTATTTGGCCGAATAATAAATCGCTTTCTAGTACTGTCATACGTTGTAATCATAAATTCCAATAAATTTTTCCTCATTTTCACGAAAGGAATTCTCAACATACAGTCCAATTTTGTGCCACGTAGCATCATGCACTCTCTGGCTGTGAATTTTCCCACCAATTCGCACCACTTCTCAACCGAGCAGTACACATCTCCTAATTCTTGCATTCTAAATAAGATGCCAGTTAGCTAACTAGTTACGAGATTCAAAAAAGATTACGTACGGTTCAATACCATACCTTCCGGCGTCTCGTCGAGCACCGGCAGCCACCGTTGCCAAACCCCACCCGGTGTGGGTTAGTCCTGGCAGCCGTGCGCCCTCTGCCCACACGAGCGCGCTGGCCGACGGCCCGTCCTAGGGTTTAGGGTGCCGGCGAATTTGCAGAGACGGCACGGTCGGGCCTGAGATCCAAGTCGCGCGCGCAGATGACGGAAGGGAGTTTGGACGGCCACGTAATGCGACCGTCGGATCGGGGACGGGTGAGGAGGTGCGTGGAGGCGGCGGGGCTAGGCAGTCCTGGGGCGAGGTAATGTCCGCTTCGTTTCCATGCCATGCACGCACGTACGGCGTCATAGACGTGGTCACCACATAGTGGGCCACTTGGCCCGTCCCGTAAAACTACCGCCGGCTGGCCCACGTTTCGTGCATGCCACCTCGTACCACCAATCCAACCGGCACTGATCGGATATGAACGATGTCAGCCCCGTACTGCGTTCTCTTTTCGGACTCAGCCGGTGGACCCCAAACTTTTTGCACACGCACTCATCGACAGGTCCATCATGCGTGCAAGTTTTCATCATTTTCCGACACCGTATGAATTTCCTATGGTTTTCTCCGTGAAACGCACCGAAAACACTGACCGGGCATGACGCAACGTGCGTTTGATGTCCGACGTTGTTCAAATCTTGCGTGGGGCCCTAAGATGGGCATGCCCACTGCCTCCCAAAATTTGGTGACGTGTTCGTGCATGCCACCTC
>NC_041384.1:4490977-4511664 GCF_002162155.2 Triticum dicoccoides | reverse complement strand
CTATGGTTTTCTCCGTGAAACGCACCGAAAACACTGACCGGGCATGACGCAACGTGCGTTTGGTGTCCGACGTCGTTCAAATCTTGCGTGGGGCCCTAAGATGGGCATGCCCACTGCCTCCCAAAATTTGGTGACGTGTTTGTGCATGCCACCTTGTACCACCAATCCAACCGGCACTGATCGGACATGAACGATGTCAGCCCCGTACTGCGTTCTCTTTTCGGACTCAGCCGGTGGACCCCAAACTTTTTGCACACGCACTCATCGACAGGTCCATCATGCGTGCAAGTTTTCATAATTTTCAGACACCGTATGAATTTCCTATGGTTTTCTCCGTGAAACGCATCAAAAACACTGACGAGGTCACATCATTAGTTGAATGATCTGATTGACATGACCCATTCCATTAGCTTAGCACCCGATCGTTTAGTATGTTGCTATTGCTTTCTTCATGACTTATACATGTTCCTATAACTATGAGATTATGCAACTCCCGTTTACCGGAGGAACACTTTGGGTACTACCAAACGTCACAACGTAACTGGGTGATTATAAAGGAGTACTACAGGTGTCTCCAAAGGTACATGTTGGGTTGGCATATTTCGAGATTAGGATTTGTCACTCCGATTGTCGGAGAGGTATCTCTGAGCCCTCTCGGTAATGCGCATCACATAAGCCTTGCAAGCATTGCAACTAATGATTTAGTTGCGGGATGATGTATTACGAAACGAGTAAAGAGACTTGCCGGTAACGAGATTGAACTAGGTATGGGATACCGACGATCGGATCTCGGGCAAGTAACATACCGATGACAAAGGGAACAACGTATGTTGTTATGCGGTCTGACCGATAAAGATCTTCGTAGAATATGTAGGAGCCAATATGGGCATCCAGGTCCCGCTATTGGTTATTGACCAGAGACGTGTCTCGGTCATGTCTACATTGTTCTCGAACCCGTAGGGTCCGCACGCTTAAGGTTACGATGACAGTTATATTATGAGTTTATGCATTTTGATGTACCGAAGGTTGTTCGGAGTCCCGGATGTGATCACGGACATGACGAGGAGTCTCGAAATGGTCGAGACATAAAGATTGATATATTGGAAGCCTATGTTTGGATATCGGAAGTGTTCCGGGTGAAATCGGGATTTTACCGGAGTACTGGGAGGTTACCGGAACCCCCCGGGAGCTAGATGGGCCTTAGTGGGCTTTAGTGGAAAGGATAAAGGGGCAGCCCAAGGTGACTGTGCGCCTTCCCCCTTCCCCTAGTCCTATTAGGACTAGGAGAGGTGGCCGGCCCCCTCTCTCTCTTTCCCCCCTCAAGGAATCCTATTCCAACTAGGATTGGGGGGGGGGGGAATCCTACTCCCGGAGGGAGTAGGAATCTCCTGGCGCGCCCCTTGTGGCCGGCCAGCCTCCCCCCCTTTGGTCCTTTATATACTGAGGTAGAGGCACCCTATAACACACAAGTTGATCCACGTGATCTATTCCTTAGCCGTGTGCGGTGCCCCCAGCCACCATAGTCCTCGATAATCCTATAGCGGAGTTTAGGCGAAGCCCTGCTGACGTAGTACATCAAGATCGTCACCAAGCCGTCGTGCTGACGGAACTCTTCCCCGACACTTTGCTGGATCGGAGTCCGGGGATCGTCATCGAGCTGAACGTGTGCTCGAACTCGGAGGTGCCGTAGTTTCGGTGCTTGATCGGTTGGATCGTGAAGACGTATGACTACTTCCTCTACGTTGCGTCAACGCTTCCGCAGTCGGTCTGCGTGGGTATGTAGACAACACTCTCCCCTCTCGTTGCTATGCATCACATGATCTTGCGTGTGCGTAGGAATTTTTTTGAAATTACTACGAAACCCAACAGTGGCATCCGAGCCTAGGTTATTTATGTTGATGTTATATGCACGAGTAGAACACAAGTGAGTTGTGGGCGATATAAGTCATACTGCCTACCAGCATGTCATACTTTGGTTCGGCGGCATTGTTGGACGAGACGACCCGGACCAACATTACGCGTACGCTTACGCGAGACCGGTTCCCCCGACGTTCTTTGCACACAGGTGGCTTGCGGGCGACTGTCTCTCCAACTTTAGTTGAACCAAGTGTGGCTATGCCCGGTCCTTGCGAAGGTTAAAACGGAGTCTATTTGACAAACTATCGTTGTGGTTTTGATGCGTAGGTGAGATTGGTTCTTGCTTAAGCCCGTAGCAGCCACGTAAAACTTGCAACAACAAAGTAGAGGACGTCTAACTTGTTTTTGCAGGGCATGTTGTGATGTGATATGGTCAAGGCATGATGCTGAATTTTATTGTATGAGATGATCATGTTTTATAACCGAGTTATCGGCAACTGGCAGGAGCCATATGGTTGTCGCTTTATTGTATGGAATGCAATCGCGATGTAATGCTTTACTTTATTACTAAACGGTAGTGATAGTCGTGGAAGCATAAGATTGGCGAGACGACAACGATGCTGCGATGGAGATCAAGGTGTCGCGACGGTGACAATGGTGATCATGACGGTGCTTCGGAGATGGAGATCACAAGCACAAGATGATGATGGCCATATCATATCACTTATATTGATTGCATGTGATGTTTATCTTTTTGTGCATCTTATCTTGCTTTGATTGACGGTAGCATTATAAGATGATCTCTCACTAAATTATCAAGAAGTGTTCTCCCTGAGTATGCACCGTTGCCAAAGTTCGTCGTGCCCAGACACCACGTGATGATCGGGTGTGATAAGCTCTACGTCCATCTACAACGGGTGCAAGCCAGTTTTGCACATGCAGAATACTCAGGTTAAACTTGACGAGCCTAGCATATGCAGATATGGCCTCGGAACACGGAGAACGAAAGGTCGAGCGTGAATCATATAGTAGATATGATCAACATAACGATGTTAATCATTGAAAACTACTCCATCTCACGTGATGATCGGTTATGGTTTAGTTGATTTGGATCACGTAATCACTTAGAAGATTAGAGGGATGTCTATCTAAGTGGGAGTTCTTAAGTAATTTGATTAATTGAACTTAAACTTATCATGAACTTAGTACCTGATAGTATCTTGCTTGTTTATGTTGATTGTAGATAGATGGCTCGTGCTGTTGTTCCGTTGAATTTTAATGCATTCCTTGAGAAAGCAAAGTTGAAAGATGATGGTAGCAATTATACAGACTAGGTCCGTAACTTGAGGATTATCCTCATTGCTGCTCAGAACAATTACGTCCTGGAAGCACCGCTAGGTGCCAGGCCTGCTGCTGGAGCAACACCAGATGTTATGAACATCTGGCAGAGCAAAGCTGATGACTACTCGATAGTTCAGTGTGCCATGCTTTACGGCTTAGAATCGAGACTTCAACGACGTTTTGAACGTCATGGAGCATATGAGATGTTCCAGGAGTTGAAGTTAATATTTCAAGCAAATTCCCGGAATGAGAGATATGAAGTCTCCAATAAGTTCTATAGCTGCAAGATGGAGGAGAGCAGTTCTGTCAGTGAGCATATACTCAAAATGTCTGGGTATAATAATCACTTGATTCAATTGGGAGTTAATCTTCCGGATGATTGCATCATTGACAGAATTCTCCAATCACTGCCACCAAGCTACAAGAGCTTCGTGATGAACTATAATATGCAAGGGATGAACAAAACTATTCCCGAGCTCTTCGCAATGCTGAAAGCTGCGGAGGTAGAAATCAAGAAAGAGCATCAAGTGTTGATGGTTAACAAGACCACTAGTTTCAAGAAAAAGGGCAAAGGGAAGAAGAAGGGGAACTTCAAGAAGAACAGCAAGCAAGTTGCTGCTCAGGAGAAGAAACCCAAGTCTGGACCTAAGCCTGAAACTGAGTGCTTCTACTGCAAGCAGACTGGTCACTGGAAGCGAAACTGCCCCAAGTATTTGGAGGATAAGAAGGATGGCAAGGTGAACAAAGGTATATGTGATATACATGTTATTGATGTGTACCTTACTAGAGCTCGCAGTAGCACCTGGGTATTTGATACTGGTTCTGTTGCTAATATTTGCAACTCGAAACAGGGACTACGGAATAAGCGGGCACTGGCAAAGGACGAGGTGACGATGCGTGTGGGAAACGGTTCCAAAGACGATGTGATCGCGGTTGGCACGCTACCTGTACATCTACCTTCGGGATTAATATTTGACCTAAATAATTGTTATTTGGTGCCAGCGTTGAGCATGAACATTATATCTGGATCTTGTTTGATGCGAGACGGTTATTCATTTAAATCAGAGAATAATGGTTGTTCTATTTATATGAGTAATATCTTTTATGGTCATGCACCTTTGAAGAGTGGTCTATTTTTGATGAATCTCGATAGTAGTGATACACATATTCATAATGTTGAAGCCAAAAGATACAGAGTTGATAATGAAAGTGCAACTTATTTGTGGCACTGTCATTTAGGTCATATCGGTGTAAAGCGCATGAAGAAACTCCATACTGATGGACTTTGGAACCACTTGATTATGAATCACTTGGTACTTGCGAACCATGCCTCATGGGCAAGATGACTAAAACACCATTCTCTGGTACTATGGAGAGAGCAACAGATTTGTTGGAAATCATACATACCGATTTATGTGGTCCGATGAATATTGAGGCTCGTGGCGGATATCGTTATGTTCTCACCTTCACAGATGATTTAAGCAGATATGGGTATATCTACTTAATGAAACATAAGTCTGAAACATTTGAAAAGTTCAAAGAATTTCAGAGTGAAGTTGAAAATCATCATAACAAGAAAATAAAGTTTCTACGATCTGATCGTGGAGGAGAATATTTGAGTTACGAGTTTGGTGTACATTTGAAAAACTGTGGAATAGTTTCGCAACTCACTCCACCCGGAACACCACAGCGTAATGGTGTGTCCGAATGTCGTAATCATACTTTACTAGATATGGTGCGATCTATGATGTCTCTTACAAATTTACCGCTATCGTTTTGGGGTTATGCTTTAGAGACGGCTGCATTCACGTTAAATAGGGCACCATCAAAATCCATTGAGACGACACCTTATGAACTATGGTTTGGCAAGAAACCAAAGTTGTCGTTTCTTAAAATTTGGGGTTGCGATGCTTATGTGAAAAAGCTTCAACCTGATAAGCTCGAACCCAAATCGGAGAAATGTGTCTTCATAGTATACCCAAAGGAGACTGTTGGGTACACCTTCTATCACAGATCCGAAGGCAATACATTCATTGCTAAGAATGGATCCTTTCTAGAGAAGGAGTTTCTCTCGAAAGAAGTGAGTGGGAGGAAAGTAGAACTTGACGAGGTAACTGTACCTGCTCCCTTACTGGAAAGTAGTACATCACAGAAAACTGTTTCAGTGACACCTACACCAGTTAGTGAGGAAGCTAATGATAATGATCATGAAACTTCATATCAAGATACTACTGAACCTCGTAGATCAACCAGAGTAAGATCCGCACCAGAGTGGTACGGTAATCCTGTTCTGGAAGTCATGCTACTAGATCATGATGAACCTACGAACTATGAAGAAGCGATGGTAAGCCCAGATTCCGCAAAGTGGCTTGAAGCCATGAAATCTGAGATGGGATCCATGTATGAGAACAAAGTATGGACTTTGGTTGACTTGCCCGATGATCGGCAAGCAATTGAGAATAAATGGATCTTCAAGAAGAAGACTGACGCTGATGGTAATGTTACTGTCTACAAAGCTCGACTTGTCGTGAAAGGTTTTCAACAAGTTCAAGGGGTTGACTACGATCAGACTTTCTCACCTGCAGTGATGCTTAAGTCTGTCCGAATCATGTTAGCGATTGCCGTATTTTATGATTATGAAATTTGGTAGATGGATGTCAAAACTGCATTCCTGAATGGATTTCTGGAAGAAGAGTTGTATATGATGCAACCGGAAGGTTTTGTCGATCCAAAGGGAGCTAACAAAGTGTGCAAGCTCCAGCGATCCATTTATGGACTGGTGCAAGCCTCTCGGAGTTGGAATAAACGCTTTGATAGTGTGATCAAAGCATTTGGTTTTATACAGACTTTCGGAGAAGCCTGTATTTACAAGAAAGTGAGTGGGAGCTCTGTAGCATTTCTGATATTATATGTGGATGACATATTACTAATTAGAAATGATATAGAATTTCTGGATAGCATAAATTGATACTTGAATAAGAGTTTTTCAATGAAAGACCTCGGTGAAGCTGCTTACATATTAGGCATTAAGATCTATAGAGATAGGTCAAGACGCTTAATTGGACTTTCACAAAGCATATACCTTGACAAAGTTTTGAAGAAGTTCAAAATGGATCAAGCAAAGAAAGGGTTCTTGCCTGTGTTACAAGGTGTGAAATTGAGTAAGACTCAATGCCCGACCACTGCAGAAGATAGAGAGAATATGAAAGATGTTCCCTATGCATCAGCGATAGGATCTATCACGTATGCAATGCTATGTACCAGACCTGATGTGTGCCTTGCTATAAGTCTAGCAGGGAGGTACCAAAGTAATCCAGGAGTGGATCACTGGACAGCGGTCAAGAACATCCTGAAATACCTGAAAAGGCTAAGGATATGTTTCTCGTATATGGAGGTGACAAAGAGCTCGTCGTAAATGGTTATGTTGATGCAAGCTTTGACACTGATCCGGACGATTCTAAATCGCAAACCAGATACGTGTTTACATTAAACGGTGGAGCTGTCAGTTGGTGCAGTTCTAAACAAAGCGTCGTAGCGGGATCTACATGTGAAGCGGAATACATAGCTGCTTCGGAAGCAGCAAACGAAGGAGTCTGGATGAAGGAGTTCATATCCGATCTAGGTGTCATACCTAGTGCATCGGGTCCAATGAAAATCTTTTGTGACAATACTGGTGCAATTGCCTTAGCAAGGGAATCCAGATTTCACAAAAGGACCAAGCACATCAAGAGACGCTTCAACTCCATCCGGGATCTAGTCCAGGTGGGAGACATAGAAATTTGCAAGATACATATGGGTCTGAATGTTGCAGACCCGTTGACTAAGCCTCTTCCACGAGCAAAACATGATCAGCACCAAGGCTCCATGGGTTTTAGAATCATTACAGTGTAATCTAGATTATTGACTCTAGTGCAAGTGGGAGACTGAAGGAAATATGCCCTAGAGGCAATAATAAAGTTATTATTTATTTCCTTATATCATGATAAATGTTTATTATTCATGCTAGAATTGTATTAACCGGAAACATAATACATGTGTGAATACATAGACAAACTTAGTGTCACTAGTATGCCTCTACTTGACTAGCTCGTTAATCAAAGTGTTGGAAATATGCCCTAGATGAAATAATAAATTAGTTATTATTATATTTCCTTGTTCATGATAATCGTTTATTATCCATGCTAGAATCGTATTGATAGGAAACTCAGATACATGTGTGGATACATAGACAACACCATGTCCCTAGTAAGCCTCTAGTTGACTAGCTCGTTGATCAATAGATGGTTACGGTTTCCTGACCATGGACATTGGATGTCGTTGATAACGGGATCACATCATTAGGAGAATGATGTGATGGACAAGACCCAATCCTAAGCCTAGCACAAGATCATGTAGTTCCTATGCTAAAGCTTTTCTAATGTCAAGTATCATTTCCTTAGACCATGAGATTGTGCAACTCCCGGATACCGTAGGAATGCTTTGGGTGTACCAAACGTCACAACGTAACTGGGTGACTATAAAGGTACACTACAGGTATCTCCGAAAGTGTCTGTTGGGTTGGCACGAATCGAGATTGGGATTTGTCACTCCGTGTAAACGGAGAGGTATCTCTGGGCCCACTCGGTAGGACATCATCATAATGTGCACAATGTGATCAAGGAGTTGATCACGGGATGATGTGTTACGTAACGAGTAAAGAGACTTGCCGGTAACGAGATTGAACAAGGTATCGGGATATCGACGATCGAATCTCGGGCAAATATCGTACCGCTAGACAAAGGGAATTGAATACGGGATTGATTAAGTCCTTGACATCGTGGTTCATCCGATGAGATCATCGTGGAACATGTGGGAGCCAACATGGGTATCCAGATCCCGCTGTTGATTATTGACCGGAGAACGTCTCGGTCATGTCTGCATGCTTCCCGAACCCGTAGGGTCTACACACTTAAGGTTCGGTGACGCTAGGGTTATAGAGATATTAGTATGCGGTAATCAGAAAGTTGTTCGGAGTCCCAGATGAGATCCCGGACGTCACGAGGGGTTCCGGAATGGTCCGGAGGTAAAGAATTATATATAGGAAGTGCTATTTCGGCCATCGGGACAAGTTTCGGGGTCACCGGTATTGTACCGGGACCACCGGAAGGGTCCCGGGGGTCCACCGGGTGGGGCCACCTGCCCCGGGGGGGCACATGGGCAGTAGGGGGTGTGCCTTGGCCTATATGGGCCAAGGGCACCAGCCCCAAGAGGCCCATGCGCCAAGAGAGAGAAAAAAGGGGAGAGTCCTAAAGGCGGAAGGCACCTCCGAGGTGCCTTGGGGAGGATGGACTCCTCCCCCCCTTGGCCGCACCCTTCCTTGGAGGAAGGGGCAAGGGCTGCGCCTCCCCCCTCTCCCTTGGCCCTATATATAGTGGGGAAAAGGAGGAGCAACGATACCTAAGGCCTTGCGCCTCCCTCTCCCTCCCGTGACACATCTTCCTCCTCCCGCAGCGCTTAGCGAAGCCCTGTTGGAATCCCTCTACTTCCACCACGCTGTCGTGCTGCTGGATCTCCATCAACCTCTCTCTCCTCCTTGCTGGATCAAGGCATGGGAGACGTCTCCGTTCCGTACGTGTGTTGAACGCGGAGGTGTCGTCCGTTCGGCGCTAGGATCATCGGTGATTTGAATCACGACGAGTACGACTCCATCAACCCCGTTCACTTGAACGCTTCCGCTAAGCGATCTACAAGGGTATGTAGATGCACTCTCCTTCCCCTCGTTGCTAGTCTCTCCATAGATTGATCTTGGTGATGCATAGAAAATTTTGAATTTCTGCTACGTTCCCCAACAGTGGCATCATGAGCTAGGTCTATGCGTAGTTTCTATGCACGAGTAGAACACAAAGTAGTTGTGGGCATTGATTTTGTCAATTTACTTGCCGTTACTAGTCTTATCTTGATTCGGCGGCATCGTGGGATGAAGCGGCCCGGACCGACCTTACACGTACTCTTACGTGAGACTGGTTCCACTGACTGACATGCACTAGTTGCATAAGGTGGCTAGCGGGTGCCGGTCTCTCCCACTTTAGTCGGATCGGATTCGATGAACAGGGTCCTTATGAAGGGTAAATATAAATTGGCATATCACGTTGTGGTCTTTGCGTAGGTAAGAAACGTTCTTCCTAGAAACCCATAGCAGCCACGTAAAACATGCAAACAACAATTAGAGGACGTCTAACTTGTTTTTGCAGGGTATGCTATGTGATGTGATATGGCCCAAAGGATGTGATGAATGATATATGTGATGTATGAGATTGATCATGTTCTCGTAATAGGAATCACGACTTGCATGTCGATGAGTATGACAACCGGCAGGAGCCATAGGAGTTGTCTTTATTTATTTATGACCTGCGTGTCAGCTTAAACGTCATGTAATTACTTTACTTTTATTGCTAACCGTTAGCTGTAGTAGTAGAAGTAATAGATGACGTGACAACTTCATGAAGACACGATGATGGAGATCATGATGATGGAGATCATGGTGTCATGCCGGTGACAAGATGATCATGGAGCCCCAAGATGGAGATCAAAGGAGCTATATGATATTGGCCATATCATGTCACTATTATTTGATTGCATGTGATGTTTATCATGCTTATACATCTTATTTTCTTAGAACGACGGTAGTAAATAAGATGATCCCTTACAACAATTTCAAGAAGTGTTCTCCCCTAACTGTGCACCGTTGCGACAGTTCGTGTTTCGAAGCACCACGTGATGATCGGGTGTTAGATTCTAACGTTCACATACAACGGGTGTAAGACAGATTTACACACGCGAAACACTTAGGGTTAACTTGACGAGCCTAGCATGTATAGACATGGCCTCGGAACACAGAAGACCGAAAGGTCGAGCATGAGTCATATAGAAGATACGATCAACATGAAGATGTTCACCGATGTTGACTAGTCCGTCTCACGTGATGATCGGACACGGCCTAGTTGTCTCGGATCATGTAATCACTTAGATGACTAGAGGGATGTCTATCTGAGTGGGAGTTCATAAGATGAACTTAATTATCCTGAACATAGTCAAAAAGATCTTTACAAATTATGTGGGCTCGCGCCTCAGTTCTACTGTTTAGATATGTTCCTAGAGAAAAATTAGTTGAAAGTTGATAGTAGCAATTATGCGGACTAGGTCCGTAAACTGAGGATTGTCCTCATTGCTTCATAGAAGGCTTATGTCCTTAATGCACCGCTCAGTGTGCTGAACCTGAACGTTGTCTTTGGATGTTGTGAACATCTGACATACACTTTTTGATAACTACGTGATAGTTCAGTTAAACGGTTTAAAATTGAGGCACCGAAGACGTTTTGTAACGTCACGGAACATATGAGATGTTTCGAGGGCTGAAATTGGGATTTCAGGCTCGTGCCCACGTCAAGAGGTATAAGACCTCCGACGATTTTCTTAGCCTGCAAACTAAGGGAGAAAAACTCAATTGTTGAGCTTGTGCTCAGATTGTCTGAGTACAACAATCATTTGAATCAAGTGGGAGTTGATCTTCCAGATGAGACAGTGATGGTTCTCCGAAGTCATTATCACCAAGCTGCTAGAGCTTCGTGATGAACTATAATATATCAGGGACATATATGATGATCCTTGAGATATTCGCGATGTTTGACACCACGAAAGTAGAAATCAAGAAAGAGCATCAATTGTTGATGCTTAGTGAAACCACTAGTTTCAAGAAGGGCAAGGGCAAGAAGGGATACTTCATGAAACGGCAATTCAGCTGCTGCTCTGGTGAAGAAACCCAAGGTTGAACCCAAACCCAAGACTAAGTGCTTCTGTAATAAGAGAAACAACCACTGGAGCAGAATTACCCTAGATACTTGGTAGATTAGAAAGCTGGCAAGGTCGATAGAAATATATTGGATATACATTGTGTTGATGTGTACTTTACTAGTACTCCTAGTAGCACCAGGGTATTAGATACCGGTTCGGTTGCTAAGTGTTAGTAACTCGAAATAAAAGCTACCGATTAAACGGAGACTAGCTAAAGGTGAGCTGACGATATGTGTTGGAAGTGTTTCCAATGTTGATATGATCAAATATCGTACGCTCCCTCTACCATCGAGATTGGTGTTTGCGTTGAGCATAGACATGATTGAATTATGTCTATCGCAATACGGTTATTCATTTAAGGAGAATAATGGTTACTCTGTTTATTTGAATAATACCTTCAATGGTCTTACACCTAAAATGAATTGTTTGTTGAATCTCGATCGTAGTGATACACATGTTCATGCCAAAAGATATAAGATAGTA
This sequence comes from Triticum dicoccoides, assembly GCF_002162155.2. NCBI lineage: Eukaryota > Viridiplantae > Streptophyta > Magnoliopsida > Poales > Poaceae > Triticum > Triticum dicoccoides. The sequence continues at coordinate 4,500,153 of NC_041384.1, read as the reverse complement.
ATGATAGTACCACCTACTTGTGGCACTGCCACTTAAGTCATATCGGTATAAAACGCATGAAGAAGCTCCTTGTTGATGGATCTTTGGGCTCACTCGTTTTTGAAAAGTTTGAGACATGCAAACCATGTATATTGGTGTATATGCATGAAGAAACTCCATGCAAGTGGACCGTTTGGACTCACTTGATTTTGAATCACTTGAGACATGCAAATCATACAACATGGGCAAGATGACTGAAAGCCTCGTTTCAGTAAAATGGAACTAGAAAGAAAATTATTGGAAGTAATACATTTTGATGTGTGCAGTCCAATGAGTGCTGAGGCATGTAGTGGATATCGTTATGTTCTTACTTCACAGATGATTTCAGTATATTTACTTGATAAATGACGAGTCTGAATTATTGAAAGGTTCAAGTAATTTCAGGGTGAAGTTGAAAGATCGTCGTGACAAGAGGATAAAAGATCTATGATATGATCAAAGAGATGAATATCTGAATTACGAGTTTGGCACAGAATTAAGACATTGTGGAAATTATTTCACAACTGATACAGCCTGGAACACCATAGTGTGATGGTGTGTCCGAACATCATAACTGCACCCTATTGGATATGATGCACACCATGATGTCTCTTATCAAATTACCACAATAGTTTATGGGTTAGGCATTAGAGACAACCACATTCACTTTAAATAGGGCACCACGTAATGACACCGTATGAACTATGGTTTAGAGAAACCTAAGCTGTCATTTCTTAAAAGTTTGGGGCTGCGACGCTTATGTAAAAAAGTTTCAGGCTGATAAGCTCGAACCCAAAGCGGATAAATGCATCTTCATAGGACACCCAAAACAGTTGGGTATACCTCCTGTCTCAGATCCGAAAGCAATAAGGGATTGTTTCTAGAATCGGGTCCTTTCACGAGGAAAAGTTTCTCTTGAAAGAATTGAGTGGGAGGATGGTGGAGACTTGATGAGGTTATTGAACCGTCTCTTCAACTAGTGTGTGACAGGGCACAGGGAGTTGTTCCTGTGGCACCTACACCAATTGAAGTGGAAGCTTATGATAGTGATCATGAAACTTCAGATCAAGTCACTACCAAACCTCGTGGGAGGACAAGGATGCATACTACTTCAAAGTGGTACGTAACCCTGTCTAGGAAGTCATGTTGCTAGACAACAATGAACCTACGAGCTATGGAGAAGCGATGGTGGGCCCGGATTCTGATAAATGGCTCGAGGCCATATAATCCGAGAGAGGATCCATATATGAAAACAAAGTGTAGACTTTGGAAGAACTACTTGATGGTCGTAAGGCTGTTGAGTACAGATGGATTTTAAAAGGAAGACAGACAATGATGGTAAGTGTCACCATTGAGAAAGCTCGACTTGTCGTTAAGGTGTTTCCCGACAAGTTCAAGGAGTTGACTACGATGAGACTTTCTCACTTGTAGCGATGCTAAGAGTCAGTTGGAATTATATTAGCGATTACTGCATTATTTATGAAATCTTGCAGATAGGATGTCAAAACATTGTTTCCTCGACGATTTTCTTGAGGAAAGGTTGTATGTGATACAACCGGAAGGTTTTGTCAATCCTGAAAGATGCTAATAAGTATGCAAAGCTCCAACAATCCTTCGAAGGACTGGAGTAAGCATCTCGGAGTTGGAATGTATGCTTTGATGATGATCAAAGATTTTGGGTGTATACAAAGTTTATGAGAAACTTGTACTTCCAAAGGAGTGAGTGGGAGCACTATAGAATTTCTGATGAGTATATGTTGATCAGAAATGATGTAGAATTTCTGGAAAGCATATAGGGTTATTTGGAAAGTGTTTTTCAATGGAAAGCCTGGATTAAGCTACTTGAACATTGAGCATCAAGATCTATGAGGATGGATCAAAACGCTTAATGGTACTTTCAAATGAGCACATAACTTGACATGATCTTGAAGGTGTTCAAGATGGATCAGTCAAAGAAGGAGTTCTTGCCTGAGTTGTAAGGTATGGAGTTAAGACTTAAAGCTCGACCACGGTAGAATAGAGAGAAAGGACGAAGGTTGTCCCCTATGCTTAAGACATAGGCTCTACAGTACGCTATGTTGTGTACCGCACCTGAAGTGTGCCTTGCCATGAGTCATCAAGGGGTACAAGAGTGATCCAAGAATGGATCACAAGACAGCGGTCAAAGTTATCCTTAGTAACTAGTGGACTAAGGAATTTTCTCGATTATGGAGGTGGTAAAAGAGTTCGTCGTAAAGGGTTACGCCGATGCAAACTTTGACACTAATCCAGATTATTCTGAGTAGTAAACTGGATTCGTATAGTAGAACAGTTATTTGGAATGGCTCCAAATAGAACGTGGTAGCTGCATCTAGGAGATGACATAGAGATTTGTGAAGCACACACGGATCTGAAAGGTTCAGACCCATTGACTAAAACCTCTCTCACAAGTAACATGATCAAACCCAGAACTCATCGAGTGTTAATCACATGGTAAATGTGAACTAGATTATTGACTCTAGTAAACTCTTTGGGTGTTAGTCACATGGGGATGTGACCTTGAGTGTTAATCACATATCGATGTGAACTAGATTATTGACTCTAGTGCAAGTGGGAGACTGTTGGAAATATGCCCTAGAGGCAATAATAAATTAGTTATTATTATATTTCCTTGTTCATGATAATCGTTTATTATCCATGCTAGAATTGTATTGATAGGAAACTCAGATACATGTGTGGATACATAGACAACACCATGTCCCTAGTAAGCCTCTAGTTGACTAGCTCGTTGATCAATAGATGGTTACGGTTTCCTGACCATGGACATTGGATGTCGTTGATAACGGGATCACATCATTAGGAGAATGATGTGATGGACAAGACCCAATCCTAAGCCTAGCACAAGATCATGTAGTTCGTATGCTAAAGCTTTTCTAATGTCAAGTATCATTTCCTTAGACCATGAGATTGTGCAACTCCCGGATACCGTAGGAATGCTTTGGGTGTACCAAACGTCACAACGTAACTGGGTGACTATAAAGTTACACTACAGGTATCTCCGAAAGTGTCTGTTGGGTTGGCACGAATCGAGATTGGGATTTGTCACTCCGTGTAAACGGAGAGGTATCTCTGGGCCCACTCAGTAGGACATCATCATAATGTGCACAATGTGATCAAGGAGTTGATCACGGGATGATGTGTTATGGAACGAGTAAAGAGACTTGTCGGTAACGAGATTGAGCAAGGTATCGGGATACCGACGATCGAATCTCGGGCAAGTATCGTACAGCTAGACAAAGGGAATTGAATACGGGATTGATTAAGTCCTTGACATCGTGGTTCATCCGATGAGATCATCGTGGAACATGTGGGAGCCAACATGGGTATCCAGATCCCGCTGTTGGTTATTGACCGGAGAACGTCTCGGTCATGTCTGCATGCTTCCCGAACCCGTAGGGTCTACACACTTAAGGTTCGCTGACGGTAGGGTTATAGAGATATTAGTATGCGGTAACCCGAAAGTTGTTCGGAGTCCCGGATGAGATCCCGGACGTCAGGAGGAGTTCCGGAATGGTCCGGAGGTAAAGAATTATATATAGGAAGTGCTATTTCGGCCATCGGGACAAGTTTCGGGGTCACCGGTATTGTACCGGGACCACCGGAAGGGTCCCGGGGATCCACCGGGTGGGGCCACCTGCCCCGGGGGGCCACATGGGCTGTAGGGGGTGTGCCTTGGCCTATATGGGCCAAGGGCACCAGCCCCAAGAGGCCCATGCGCCATGAGAGAGAAAAAAGGGGAGAGTCCTAAAGGGGGAAGGCACCTCCGAGGTGCCTTGGGGAGGATGGACTCCTCCCCCCCTTGGCCGCACCCTTCCTTGGAGGAAGGGGCAAGGGCTGAGCCTCCCCCCTCTCCCTTGGCCCTATATATAGTGGGGAAAAGGAGGAGCAACGATACCTAAGGCCTGGCGCCTCCCTCTCCCTCTCGTGACACATCTTCCTCCTCCCGCAGCACTTAGCGAAGCCCTGTTGGAATCCTGCTACTTCCACCACGCCGTTGTGCTACTAGATCTCCATCAACCTCTCTCTCCTCCTTGCTGGATCAAGGCATGGGAGACGTCTCCGTTCCGTATGTGTGTTGAACGCGGAGGTGCCGTCCGTTCGGCACTAGGATCATCGGTGATTTGAATCACGACGAGTACGACTCCATCAACCCCGTTCACTTGAACGCTTCCGCTTAGCGATCTACAAGGGTATGTAGATGCACTCTCCTTCCCCTCGTTGCTAGTCTCTCCATAGATTGATCTTGGTGATGCGTAGAAAATTTTGAATTTCTGCTACGTTCCCCAACACAAAGATGGTTATGTTTCCTAACCATGAACAAGGTGTTGTTATTTGATTAACGAGGTCACATCATTAGTTGAATGATCTGATTGACATGACCCATTCCATTAGCTTAGCACCCGATCGTTTAGTATGTTGCTATTGCTTTCTTCATGACTTATACATGTTCCTATAACAAGGAGATTATGCAACTCCCGTTTACCGGAGGAACACTTTGGGTACTACCAAACGTCACAACGTAACTGGCTGATTATAAAGGAGTACTACAGGTGTCTCCAAAGGTACATGTTGGGTTGGCGTATTTCGAGATTAGTATTTGTCACTCCGATTGTCAGAGAGGTATCTCTGGGCCCTCTCGGTAATGCACATCACATAAGCCTTGCAAGCATTGCAACTAATGAGTTAGTTGCGGGATGATGTATTACGAAACGAGTAAAGAGACTTGTCGGTAACGAGATTGAACTAGGTATGGGATACCGACAATCGAATCTCGGGCAAGTAACATACCGATGACAAAGGGAACAACGTATGTTGTTATGCGGTCTGACCGATAAAGATCTTTGTAGAATATGTAGGAGCCAATATGGGCATCCAGGTCCCGCTATTGGTTATTGACCGGAGACGTGTCTCGGTCATGTCTACATTGTTCTCGAACCCGTAGGGTCCGCACGCTTAAGGTTACGATGACAGTTATATTATGAGTTTATGCATTTTGATGTACCGAAGGTTGTTCGGAGTCCCGGATGTGATCACGGACATGACGAGGAGTCTCGAAATGGTCGAGACATAAAGATTGATATATTGGAAGCCTATGTTTGGATATCGGAAGTGTTCCGGGTGAAATCGGGATTTTACCGGAGTACCGGGAGGTTACCGGAACCCCACGGGAGCTAGATGGGCCTTAGTGGGCTTTAGTGGAAAGGAGAAAGGGGCAGCCCAAGGTGGCTGTGCGCCTCCCCCCTTCCCCTAGTCCTATTAGGACTAGGAGAGGTGGCCGGCCCCCTCTCTCTCTTTCCCCCCTCAAGGAATCCTATTCCAACTAGGATTGGGGGGGAATCCTACTCCCGGAGGGAGTAGGACTCTCCTGGCGCGCCCCTTGTGGCCGGCCAGCCTCCCCCCTTTGGTCCTTTATATACTGAGGTAGAGGCACCCTAGAACACACAAGTAGATCCACGTGATCTATTCCTTAGCCGTGTGCGGTGCCCCCAGCCACCATAGTCCTCGATAATACTGTAGCGGAGTTTAGGCGAAGCCCTACTGCTGTAGTACATCAAGATCGTCACCACGCCGTTGTGTTGACGGAACTCTTCCCCGACACTTTGCTGGATCGGAATCCGGGGATCGTCATCGAGCTAAACGTGTGCTCGAACTCGGAGGTGTCGTAGTTTCGGTGCTTGATCGGTTGGATCGTGAAGACGTACGACTACTTCCTCTACGTTGCGTCAACGCTTCCGCAGTCAGTCTGCGTGGGTACGTAGACAACACTCTCCCCTCTCATTGCTATGCATCACATGATCTTGCGTGTGCGTAGGAAATTGTTTGAAATTACTATGAAACCCAACACTAAGATGGGCATGCCCACTGCCTCCCAAAATTTGGTGACGTTTCGTGCATGCCACCTCGTACCACCAATGCAACCGGCACTGATCGGATATGATTTTTTTATGATTTTTTCTGTGAATTTAATTCTATATTAAATAGTGTTTTTAATATAATTACATAATAAATTTTATTTTAAGTATTGTTTTTAACATAACTACTAAATAAATTCTAAATCAAGTACTGTTTTTAAAAAAGGGTATTTTCCAAATTAGTATTAATTCTAAATTATAACAAAAACCTCTTTACTATTATGAAAACTACTTTAGCCATTAATGCAAAACACATAAAAAAATAATGAACATTACATAAATTATTGAACATGTATACAATACGTAGGACTTTTCATTATTATTTATACAATACAACATTTATTTAAAAATTTACTATTATTTTTAAAACAATAAACACATAACAAAAAAAACAATGACACCGCGCGTTGGACGGCCCAGTGACTGTGCGCGACAGCGCGCGTGGGCCGGCCCATTGAGTGTGCGCGCGGTGCGGGGGGGAGGGTCGGCGGGGGTGATGACTAAAGTTTAGTCCCACCTCGCCCGCCGAACGACGCCGCGACCGACTTATATACCAACCTCCGACGACGGTTTCGAACTCCTCTCGTTCCCACCCCGTCCGCCACTGCCCCGTTGGCCTGTGCTGTAGGCCGTAGCTGGGCCGAAAGGCCGGCCCTTTCGCCACCCGGCTTGATCGGGCCGGACCAATTAAGCGTAGTTGCGGCATGCAATCACAGGTGGGCTTTTGTTTGCTTCACAATTTTTTTGCCTTCTATGAGCCACGGCGCGGGGGGAGGTGGAAGGGGCGCTTTTTAGTCCCACCTCGCGCGCCGAGGGACGCCACGACCGGCTTATATACCCGCGTTCATGCACATTGCTATATGAGATAGTTAGTAATAATTTGGTTTGACTTTGCACTGCTAGCGGCGGCACTGCCGCACTACCCCGTCAGTGTAAGCTCATTACACTGTCCGGGCAGTGCGGCCGTGTACTGCTAGCAGTTTAAACTCAAAACATATCATTACTATCTGTCTTATTCTTTATTATTTGCCACACTATGCAAATTTCATGAGTGCTATCTACAATATTTTTTTGACATCCTTCAAATGAACCCAAATTACATTACTAATATCTACCATCATATGCATAATATCAATACGAAATAAATTGTGTATTAACTACTGTTTTTTATTAACGATCGTTTCCAAATCCTTGAAATGAACTCAAATTTTTTTATAGTGTTCCTCCATCATCACTAGGATGCATGCCAAGTTTTGTTTCTTTTTTATCGCTTTACGAATTTTCTGTAATTTTTTCGGTGAAAACAGCACACAGCACACCCCGGACGTGACACAACATGTTTTTGGTGTTCAAATACGTTCAATTCTTTGATTGAATGTTAGGGTGACCGTACCAACTCACTTGCAAAAGTTGAGGTCATTCTGAATATGTCGAAAAATTGACCTCCTTCTCCGGAGACCGTTCGGGTAGGACTGAAGGACCCGTCCGAAAGAAGTTTTTTTTCCGGCATCCATGAAATGAACTATGGTTTTCTTCGGTACCGTATGAATTTACTATGGTTTTCTTCGTGAAACGCACCGAAAACACTGGCCGGGCGTGCCGCAACGTGCGTATGGTGTCGGAATTCGTTCAACTTTTGCGTGGGGCCCTAAGTCGGTCGTGGCGTCCCTCGGCGAGCGAGGTGGGACTAAAAAAGTGCCCCTCCCACCTCCCCCCACGCCGTGACTCATAAAAGAATAAAAAAATAGTGATGCAAAAAAAACAGCCCAACATTGGTTGCAGGCCGCAACTGCGCGTAATCAGTGATAGTGCGCGACGGCGCGCGTGGGCCGGCCCATTGACTCAGCGCGTGGTGCAGGGGCAGGGTCGGCGGGGGTGAGTACTAAAGTTTAGTCCCACCTCGCCCGCCGAACGACGCCGCGACCGCCTTATATACCTACCTCCCACCTCCCATTTGAACTCCTCTGACTCCCGCCCCGACCCGCCACTGCCCTGATTGACTGTGCTGCAGGCCGTAGCCGCGGCTTGATTGGGCCGGACCGATTACGCGCAGTTGTGGCCTGCAAGCACAGGAGGCAATTTTTTTATCATTTTTTTTCTTTTTATACAATTTTCTTATAATTTTTTGGTGATAACACCACATACCACACCTATATTTTTGGTGTGCATGCATGATAAGTTCTCCAGAGACCGTTCGAGTATGAGTGAAAGCCTCATGCATGCGTCACCGAGCATTGATTTTCCTCGTAACGTTGAAATGCATGTTTCCGTTTATTTTTTGAAGTTGCATGACTAACATCAAATTAAACATACGGTTTTTTTTTCAGATAAGCCATTTCGAGTTCATTCATAATTCAAACTACCTTACATAGCACTAAACATAAACGAGCACTGCTCTTACATAACTTAGACCGAAATTTGAATAAAAACCCTAAAAGTAGACTACTCCTCGTCGCTGGCGCTGGTGAGGTCGACGACCGGCGCCATACCGCCGGCCAATCCTTCGCCGTCGTCGCCACCGTCGTCGCCACCGTCGTCGTCGTTGTCGCTGAAATCCCACCAGTTGTCCTCCCGCGCCTGCTGCTCCTGCACCGCTGCTATGGCCGCCAGCCGCTCTCGTTCCTCACGAGTGGCCGCCGCCGCCTCCTCTGCCGACTGGGCCAGCACCGCAAGTAGCCCCGGCGTGTCGTCGGGGTCTCCGTCTTGCGCGAGGGCGGCCTGCGCCGGCGGGATCTCGACCAACACCGGGTCAGGGGGCGCCTGCTGTGCCGGGGCAGTGGGGGCGGCTGGAGGTGGGACGTGGCGACGTCGACCACGGCAAGAGCCGGCCTCGCCGGTAATGTCTCTGACGGCACCGCCGGCCGCCGCGTCCCTGAACGCGCCGAGGACGACGTCGAAGTTCTTCCCCCGCCAGAACCTGCGCCGGGCCCTGCGGTTGTAGCGGCCGCCAGGGAACGCGCGGAGCTGCTGCCTCGTCGGCGGCGGGCCCATGGTGGGGATGCCGTCCGCCCCGAAACGCCACGGCCGCGACACTTTGGCTGCCGGCGGCACCATCAGGCCGTACCGGGCCAGATCCTCCATGTCGCCGACGGTGAGGCTCAGCGGCCAAACGCCGGTCGGCCACGCGCCCTCGTCGGAGTCACTAGAAGACATCGCCGGCGAGGAAAGGGAGATGGGTGGGCGAGGAGAGGAAGAGAGATGGGCGGG